>NC_057813.1:239283282-239285924 GCF_018294505.1 Triticum aestivum
AGTGGCTGAGGCGGCGGGGTTGCTGATGTGGCGCGACGGGATTGGCCGGAGCGACGCGTCCGGCGGACATGTCCGGCACGGGCGGACGTGTCCGGCGGCGCGAGGAAGAGGAAGGCTAGGGTTAGGCCGCGAATTCGGGGGAGGGGGACTAATTTATAGGTAGAGGGAGCTAGGAGAGTCCAAAAGAGGTGTGGTTTTCGCCCACATGATCGTGATCGAATGACCGAGAGCATGGAGGGGAGTTTGCTGGGTTTTGGGCCACTTTGAAGGGGGTGTTGGGCTGCAAACAAAAGAGGCTTTTACGGTTCCCCGGTTAACCGTTGCAGTATCAAACGACCTCCAAATGGCACGAAACTTGACAGGCGGTCTACCGGTGGTATACCAAGGCCGCTTGGCAAACCTCGGGCCATTCCGAGAAAGTTTAACACCCGCACATGAAAAGAGGCAAAAGGGGGCGCCGGGGAACATAGGAGTGCCGGATTGCAAAATGGACAACGGGAAAAATGCTCGGATGCATGAGACGAACACGTATGCAAAATGAAATGCACATGATGACATTATATGAAATGCATATGATGACATGGCAAAGTGCAACACGCAAGCAAATGACATGGCAACGACGGTGAATAACTGGCGGACACCTGGCACAACGAATCCGGGGCGTTACAACACTCCTCCACTAACAAGAGATCTTGTCCCGAGATCTTAGGACCGAGACGGAAGGAAAAAGGGATGAGGTGAAACAAGAACTCAAGAGAAGAAGCAAAGAATCGAGAGCACTCGAGAAAAGAGAGGAACGACGAGAATGACAAGAATCAAAAGCTCACTGAATTAGATAGACTATGAAACCACTCCGGTTAGAACGAGACAAGAAACGAATAAGACTGAAAGGATTTAGGCAGCACTCCGGCTGAAACATGGAGGAATAGAACACGAGCTAGAGAGGATGGAATGATACTTGATGAAGACATGACACAAAACCTCCGGAAAGAATTGAAAGAGTTGACTGAAAAGAACGGAGAAGAAAATGACAACTTGTGCCACGAACGAAATAGATAGCAACCTCAGAAGAAAGGATTGAACGGAGTTGTTGAGAAAATCAACAACGAAAAGAATAAGCTTGTCATGGACTTACGGATAACATCTCAAAATCATAGGGTGATAACCGGCCACAAACGGAAAAAATTGAATAGCTTAGAAGAACAAAGAAATGCAAAACTCCACTTCAATAGAATATGGAGAATTAATTGCACTATGATATGCAAGAAGAAAGATACATGAGCTCCTTCAAGAAGAATCTTGATGAACACTTGAGGAGTGAATTAAATCATGAAGAGCCACCATGAAGAACTCCGGTGACAAAAGATGATGAGATAAAATGAAGGATGAATGAATAGATGAGCGTTGCGATGATTTAGATGGAGGTTCCGACAAAATGGCCGAGGAAATATAAACTCCAGAAAAGAAAAGATGAAAACACTTGAAACTAGAATTTATTCATCAAGAACAAACTCCGAAGAAAAGGATTAACCACTTGGATGAAATAAGAATAAGATTTATTGTATGTTTATCCTTCATCAAATTAAATTGATGACAAGCAATGGATTCTTGCATACTACTTATTCTTCTTGAAAAGGATTGAGAGGGAGGTATAGCACAAAACTTGAGAAAGGTCTTCATGAACCACCGGTAGGATTGAAAGAACGAATGGATTAAAAAGATAATCAAGGAAAAAGAATCTTGAACGACCCACCGTAAGAATTCGAAAATGACAGACGAAAGAGAATGAATCACCGGGAAGAGTTAGAAAAACAAATATGCTAGAGGGGATTTAGATACAAGAGAACAAAGAGATCATGAGCTGATTAAAGAACACTTGAACGAAGCACCGGGATAAATGGATAATAGTAGCTGAAATGAGAGGACGAAGAATTTCTTCTGGAACGATGGCCTCCAGTGAAAAGAAACAGAAATCAACTCCTGACATACTCCGGATGGGTAAGGGAGAATATTTGACAAATGGAATAATTTGAGAGGGTAACATGAAGCTAGAACACGAAACTTCGAGAGAACGGACAAGATTTAGAGGAAAAAAACTCTTCTTTGGTCTTCAAATGATGACGAGAAACACCACCAAAATTTCCTGAGATACTCCGGGAGAGCAAAAGTGAAGAGGTTAAGTCAACAATGAAAATGATTTGAAATCGATCTTGGAAAGGCATCTGACTGATGAAATCCATTCTTACATCACACTTGAAAAGAATTGAGAATAACTTCATGGAAATTAGAAGAGTCAGGTAAGATCCTGGGAAAAGACCTGTGGGTTAGGGCCCACTAAAGAAAACACCGTTGGAAAGGATTGTTGAACAGATAGATGATGCACCGGAACAATTGAAATATTTAAATGAGGTGATAACCTCGAATTAATTCGAACACAGGCGAATCTCCTGAGATGTCTTCCGAACTCCGGAATGATTGAATGACGAGAGGCAAACGAGTAAGGAGAACATTTTACGAAAGGAAAAGAATGTGATCAACCCAGAAAACTTGAATCGTATCCACCGGAAAAAGAAAGGGATGAAGAATGACGAACGAGACGAGAATTCACCGGTTGAAATAATTGAGGGAAGACTGAAGAGGCT
>NC_057813.1:239286092-239290565 GCF_018294505.1 Triticum aestivum
GAAGAAAAAGGGTGGGAGGGCGGGAAAAACAAAGGCAACTTGGAAGGGTAAACCGACGAATATCTTGAAGAGAAAAACACCGGTTGAAATCATTGAGGAAAGAAAGCAAAGACTTCGCATGAGTAGGAAGGATACTCGATTACGGACTTCGGTTCCGAGAAGAAAAGGGTGGGTGGGTGGGAAAAGAAAAACAACTGAGGATTGAACTTGCAAAAACGAAGAGGCTCGAGTCAACTTGACGAGGAATGCAACGGATGAAAAGAGCTGAGAACCAACGATCGAAAAACCAACTGCGTGACCCTAAAGAAAATTTGAAAGGGAAGAGAAGTAATTTAAAACACTTACGTCAAGATTTCTCACCAGAGCGACGAAGGGGCTGAGGAGTAAAAAGAATTCCTACTCTCCGATATAACTAGACTCCAAAAATAGTTTTCTTCTAGACTCAAAAGCGGCCAAACTACAGGATCAATCAAGGAGGCTCCTAGGGTCGTTCGAGGCTCTGATACCAACTTGTCATGCCCAATATGCGACCCTATCCAAAAGGAACTCGAAGGTCCCACCAAGGATAGACCCGCATATTGAAACACTTTTGCAAGGTGGATATCATTACATCAACATTACATAATAGATGGGGATACATACAAAAGGCATACAATGCCACACGAATACAACATCATCATACATAAGAGCAACATCCAACTACGGATGAAACACAAACAGAAACTCGAACGACATCCACCCTGCTATCCCAGGCCGCCGACCTGGAACCTATCCCCTGATCGAAGAAGAAACAGAAGAAGAACTCCAAAACAAGCAAGCATCGCTCTCGCGTCAAGATCATTGCATAACCTGTACCTGCAACTATTGCTGTAGTAATCTGTGAGCCACGAGGACTCAGCAATCACATTACCATGGGTATCAAGACTAGCAAAGCTTAATGGGAAAGGAAGGGGTAAAGTGGTGAGGTTGCAGCAGCGACTAAGCATGATATGGTGGCTAACATACGCAAATAAGAGCGAGAAGAGAAGCAAAGGGACGGTTGTCAACTAGTAATGATCAAGAGGTGATCCTGAACTCCTACTTACGTCAAACATAACCCAAAGACCGTGTTCACTTCCCGGACTCCGTCGAAAAGAGACCATCACGGCTACACACACGGTTGATGCATTTTAATTCGGATCTGGTGTCAAGTTATCTACAACCGGACATTAACAAATTCCCATCTGCCACATAACCGCGGGCACGGCTTTCGAAAGATAATACCCTGCAGGGGTGTCCCAACTTAGCCCATGATAAGCTCTCGCGATCAATGAAGGATATACCTTCTCCCAGGAAGACCCGATCAGTCTCGGAATCCCGGTTTACAAGACATTTCGACAATGGTAAAACAAGACCAGCAAGACCGCCCGATGCGCCGACAATCCCGATAGGAGCTGCACATATGTCGTTCTCAGGGCAACACCGGATGAACACTACGTACAACTAAAACCAGAACTCGAGTTTCCCCGAGGTGGCGCTGCAAGTGGCTCTGGTTCGGACCAACACTTAGAGAAGCATTGGCCCGGGGGGGGGGGGCTGAATAAAGATGACCCTTGGGTTAATTACTCCCAAGGGAAAAGTAGGTGGTGGTGAGGCAAATGGTAAAACCAAGGTTGGGCCTTGCTGGAGGAGTTTTATTCAAAGCGAACTGTCAAGGGGGTCCCATAAATCACCCGACCGCGTAAGGAACGCAAAATCCGGGAACATAACACCGGTATGACGGAAACTAGGGCGGCAAGAGTGGAACAAAACACCAGGCATAAGGCCGAGCCTTCCACCCTTTACGAAATATATAGATGCATTAATTAAATAAGAGATATTGTGATATCCCAACAAAATCCTGTCCACCATGGAGCAATCTTCAACTTCACCTGCAGCTAGCAATGCTATAAGAGGGGCTGAGCAAAAGCAGTAACATAGCCAAGCAATGGTTTGCTAGGAAGGGTGCAAAAGGTTAGAGGTTCATGGCAATTTGGGAGGCTTGATGAGCAAAAGATAGGTAGCGTAGCAAAGCGATAGAACGAAGCAACTAGCATAGCAATGATAGTAGTGAGATCCAGGGTAGCGGTCATCTTGCCTCAAATCCCGCAAGGAAGAAGAACGAGTCCATGAAGAAGATGAAGCCACGAAGACGAACCAAGCGTAGGCAAACAAATCCTCACGATCGCAACAAAACGGGAACTATCGAGAAGAAGCACACAACATGGTAAACACACCACACATAGACAAGACATGATGCACAACAAGCATGATGCATGAAAAAGCTAGATGAAGCTACTCATGGCAAGAGACGATGCAAACAAGAGCAACACATCAAAGCAAGTTTAAATGAGGCCGGGAACAACATATAACAATTCCGGTAAGTCCTCATATGCAAATTTAGAAATTGGTCCAGATCTGAATAAACCTTATGTTCAAATTGTTAAACATCAAGTTAAGATGCACCAAGATGATCTACACAAGATTCTAGTCAAGTTACATATAAAGTTCGTTTGATTCGGAGCTACGGTCTAGAAGATATGAGCAAAACAAGTTAAACATGGCATTGATGCAAAATGCATACAAACATCAAGCAAACACACCAAAACAAGGATGCAACATTGTAATATGAAACTACATGCAAAATCAAGCAAGTTTCATATAGAGCACACTCAGAACGGAGCAACGGTTCAACACATACACTCTATACAAGACATAACAACAGTCTGCCCAAAACAGCAACTAGGCATCTTGCAAGCATCAAAACAACAAGCTACAGCGCCCCAACATGAGAACAAAATGCATGGGCATGAAGTACAGGTAAAGCATGACAAAACATGAACACTGAGCTATCTCCAGAAAAGACTAGAACATGCTCAAAAGGACATGGGAAGATTGCAAATAATAACAGTTTCAGGCTTAGCAGAAATAACATCAGGTTGGAATGTTTAGAGCTATCAAACAACATGTTACAAGAACTTATCATGGCAAACAAAGACATGACATGAATCTACTAATCTCATGTAACAAAAGTCCCTTACTGAGCATGAGCCAAAAAGGATCAGAAGATATGATGGCACCCATGTAAACATGGCAAGTTATAAGATAGATTCATACATGGCAGGAACAACAATAAGTAGACATGTTGGTGAGCTTGAACCACTCACTACAGAGCAATACGTGGCATCGCAAGACAACCAACACCAAGAATACATGTTTATGAAGCTAAGCATGGCAAGAGCAAGTTCATAGGATGCTTGGATCACTAACAACAAACATGGTAACATTGAACTTAATGTTAACAGGCTGGCAACAACATTATTTAGCAAGTTTGGAGCAAGATAACAACATGTTACAGCAGGCTATAATTGCAACCAGGGGCATGAATGGATAGAGCAAGACATGTATAACAAAACATCCTTAGTGAACATCTCCAGATTATGCATGGAATGACTTGTAGCAGCAGGTTAACATAGCAACAAAATATAACAGAAACAGCCTAGCAAAACAACAACAGCAAGTACCCTACTTAACAAGCTTGATGCACTCACTACACAACTCACAAAAATACATGGATAGCACCTCTGGAAAGATGGCATAGCATAGATCAAAACACATGTAGACATCAACCTCATAGGATGCACACATCAAACATGGCAAAAATGACAAATGAGCATGTTATAACAGTTTCAGCAGATTAACATCACATAGCACTCTTGCGACGATGATTCAGGCATCAAGATGAACTCCAATGAACATCATGCAATGGAATTAAATGAAGTACTCGTCGAGGCGTACAATTTGACATATACACGCACGAAACGGAGCAGTATGCACAGAGTTATGGCAGGTCAAACAGGGGACGAAAATGTTACAGATCTGGGGACTTGGGTGGATTTTTCAGGAAAAAAACGGAGTGAGCGCAGATTAGCTAAATAGCGCCGCAGGCGAGGGATAGGCTGACGGGGGCGCTCACCTTGTGGGCTACGACCCAGGTCAGTGGAGTGGGCCGGCGCTGCTGCGTGGGCCGGGGCGCTAGGCCCTGGGGAGTGGGCCTGCTTGCGGGGCTCACGGCGGCGCCTCGCTCTCCTCTCGATCCCTCTTGGATCGGGGAAGGAAGGGCCTACGAGGACCGATGGCAGCGCGGCGAGGCCCGACGAAGAGGGGCGGAGCTGATGTGAGGCGAGGGCGGCGAAGGACGGCGGCAGGGACCGGATCCCGGCGGCGATTGCCGGATCCGGGCGCGGCACGGCTCCGGGTGGCGTGCGGGCGACATCAGCGCGGAGCTCGAGCTCCAGCGAGCTTCTACCGAGGCGGCAGCGAGGAAGCTTTGACGGCGGCGGCTTTCATGGCGGCGGGGCGCGCGGAGGAGCCGACGAACAGGTGGCGGCGGCGCTCCGCGGGCTGGCGGCTGCGGCGAGGAATCGGGGTTGGGCATGGGGCGCTGGCGCCTCG
>NC_057813.1:239291070-239404177 GCF_018294505.1 Triticum aestivum
CCGGCGGACATGTCCGGCGCGGGCGGACGTGTCTGGCGGCGCGAGGAAGAGGAAGGCTAGGGTTAGACCGCGAATTCGGGGGAGGGGGACTAATTTATAGGTAGAGGGAGCTAGGAGAGTCCAAAAGAGGTGTGGTTTTCGCCCACACGATCATGATCGAACGAGTGAGAGCATGGAGGGGAGTTTGCTGGGTTTTAGGCCACTTTGAAGGGGGTGTTGGGCTGCAAACAAAAGAGGCTTTTACGGTTCCCCGGTTAACCGTTGGAGTATCAAACGACCTCCAAATGGCACGAAACTTGACAGGTGGTCTACCGGTGGTATACCAAGGCCGCTTGGCAAACCTCGGGCCATTCCGAGAAAGTTTAACACCCGCACATGAAAAGAGGCAAAAGGGGGCGCCGGGGAACATAGGAGTGCTGAATTGCAAAACGGACAACGGGGAAAATGCTCGGATGCATGAGATGAACACGTATGCAAAATTAAATGCACATGATGACATGATATGAAATGCATATGATGACATGGCAAAGTGCAACACGCAAGCAAATGACATGGCAATGACGGCGAATAACTGGCGGACACCTGGCGCAACGAATCCGGGGCGTTACATTGTGCCTAAGCCCGATGGAAGTTTCCGTTTGTGTTCCGATTGTAGACCTATAAATGCTATTACCGTTCGCTATAGGCATCCCATTCCTCGCTTAGATGTTCTGCTTGATGAACTTGGTGGAGCCAACTTTTTCTCAAAAATTGATCTTAAAAGTGGCTATTATCAAATCCGCATACAAGAAGGTGATGAATGGAAAACTGCTTTCAAGACAAAATTTGGCTTATATGAATGGTTAGTCATGCCTATGGGTTTATCGGAGGCTCCCGGTACTTTTGTGCGTCTCATGCATCATGTACTTCGACCTTATATTGGAGTCTTTGTTGTGGTTTACTTCGATGATATTCTTGTGTTTAGCAAAACCATGGAAGATCATCTTGATCATGTTAAGCTTGTTTTGCAAACACTTCGCAAAGAAAGTCTTTATGCCAACATGAAAAAGTGCACATTTGGTGTTGACAAAGTGGTTTTCTTGGGTTTCGTTGTCTCTTCCAAGGGTGTTCATGTTGATGAAACTAAAATTGAAGCAATTAAAACTTGGCCCCAACCCACCAATTTACAACAAGTGCGTAGTTTTCTTGGTCTTGCGGGTTTTTATCGCCGCTTTGTGAAAGATTTTAGCACAATAGCCGCTCCTTTGCATGCTTTGAGTAAGAAGAATGCTCCTTTTGTTTGGGGATCTTTGCAATCCACCGCTTTTGATGAGCTCAAGTCTTTGCTTACTCACGCTCTGATTCTTGCTTTGCCCAATTTTGACAAAACTTTTGAGGTTCATTGTGATGCAAGTGGTACCGGAATTGGCAGAGTTTTGATGCAAGAAAAATGAGCCATTGCATATTTTAGTGAAAAACTCTCCAGTGCTCAACTTAACTATCCCATATATGACAAAGAATTGTATGCTTTAGTGCGTGTACTACATGTTTGGGAACATTATCTTAGACCTCATGAGTTTGTCATCCATACCGATCATGAAACGCTTAAGTACTTAAAAGGGCAAACTAAGTTGAACAAGCGTCATGCCAAATGGAGTGAATTTATCGAATCTTTCCCCTATGTGATCAAATACATTAAGGGTAAGGAAAATGTAGTTGCAGATGTGCTTTCACGCATATGTACGCTTGTCACTAAACTTGAGTTGAATGTTATTGGTTTTGAGCACATCAAAGACTTGTATGCTAATGATCCATCTTTTGCTATTCCTTATACTAAGTGTTTGACGCATACTTCTTGGGAACAATACTCTATTAAGGATGCTTATCTTATGAAAGCTAACAAACTTTGCATTCCCGAGTCTTCCCTTCGTTTGCTACTTTTGCAAGAGGCTCATGGAGGCGGACTCATGGGACACTTTGGACGAGATAAGACATTCTCCACGCTCTCCAAGAACTACTTTTGGCCAAAGATGTTTCGAGATGTCTCACGCTTCACCACCCGATGCTCTACATGTTGCAAAGCTAAGTCTAAAGCTCAATCTCATGGTCTTTACATGCCTCTTCCTATTCCTTATCAACCTTGGGAAGACATTAGCATGGACTTTGTACTTGGTTTGCCTAGAACTCAAAATGGAAAGGATTCCGTGTTTGTTGTTGTGGACCGATTTTCTAAGATGGCACATTTCATTCCTTGCAACAAGATAGACGATGCTTCACACGTTGCAAATCTCTTTTGTAGGGAAATCTTGCGTCTCCATGGAGTACCAAAGACAATCGTCTCTGACCGCGACGTCAAGTTCTTGAGTTACTTTTGGAAGACCCTATGCGCCAAGCTCGAAATCAAGCTCTTGTTCTCATCCGCATACCATCCTCAAACCGACGGCCAAACGGAGGTGACAAACCGGACTCTCTCCACTCTACTTCACGTGTTGATCAAGAAGAACATCAAGGAGTGGGAGGCATGTCTACCCATCGCCGAGTACGCCTACAACCGTGCAAGACATTCGACTACCGGCAAGTCCCGCTTCGAGGTCGTCTATGGCTTCAACCCGTTGTCACCATTGGACATTCTACCTCTTCCTCTACAAGAGCGCACCAACATGGATGCGAGTGCACGGGCAAGCTACATCAAGAATATGCATGAAGATACAAGGCACACCATCGAGCGCCAAGTACAACGACTAGCGACCAAGCTCAACGTCAACAAGCAACCCATGATCTTGAACATTGGCGATCTTGTGTGGATACACCTTCGAAAGGACCGCTTCCCCAACAAACGCAAGTCCAAACTTCTCCCTCGAGCCGATGGACCCTTCAAGGTGCTAGCACGCTACAACGACAACGCCTACAAGATAGACCTACCACGAGGCAAGTACAATGTGAGCGACATCTTCAACGTCAAGGACCTTGCGCCATACCATGGAGATGAGGCTTTTGATCCGTGGTCGGATCTTTCCCAAAGGGGGGGGGAGATGATGCGGAGCATCCCTCGCTCATCCCCACGGACGTATCGGCATCTCCCTCAACACCACTTGGACCCATGACAAGAGCTAGAGCCAAGGCTATCGAAGATAAGGTGAACTCGCTCCTTTTCGAACTTCCTCTCTCTACTCACAAGACTTGGCTACTACCTCAAATGGACACTCTGTGTGTGATCAGGTACCTGGAGGAAAGCCATGGTGCATCTACATCCATCGGACAAGGAGGCAAAGCTACCAACCGCGAAGGTCAAGAAGAAGGTCCACCGGAGAAAGCTCCAGCCATCGGACGACCGGCCGGGACTGGACGTCCGGCGCCTGAAGCCCCAGCCGCCAAGTCCCAGCCAACGCAGGCCCCAGCGAGCGGACGTCCGGCCCAGACCGGACGACCGGCCACACTCTCCAGCGAGTGGACGACCGGAGTCACCGGACGTCCGACACCTGTCAACAGAACGAATATTAACAGAAGTATGAAGATTCCGGACGTCCGGCGCCTCCTTCACAGAACGCTTCCAGCGGACGTCCGACGACACCGGACGACCGGTCCCCCATGAGCCACCGGACGACCGGTCCCCAGCGGACGTCCGGTACCTGTCTGCGCACAGTTTCGGGCCGAAGCCCATGTACCCCTCCACTCCGTCCCCTTTTGCACTAAGACTATATATAGGTCTCTCCTACCTCCTAGCTAGGGTTAGCATTGGATTAGCTCATATTTGTGTGAGAGCCTTTGCTCATCCACTTGGGTACTTCTCCTCGAAGTTCACGACCTCTTCGGAGAAGATCCCCCAAGCGGATTCAAGACCCCTTTCTAGGGAAGAACATCAAGGCCTCCTCACGGAGAAGAACGGTTCCTTTGTATCCTTACCTTTGTTGATTGTGGATCATATGTTACTCTTTGTGTTCGGTGATCTAGCACTTGTGTGATCGATTCCTTGTTGGTTTAGTGATTCTCTCTCGTTTTCCCCGTGTTTTCCCTTTGTGCTTTCGCGTGTTCTTCGTGATTCCCCGTAGGATCCACTCCAAACATGAAAGATCATCGCTATAGGGTTCCCCCCTACATTAGAAGAGGTGCATGCACGGCACACGTACTCCCGTCTCTTTCCCAACCACACCCGCGCGGGTACACGGTGGAGCTCATTTCTGTACGAAAAAGGCAGCCCACATGGTAATTTGGCACGTGTACTGGTTGTCCACTTGGTGGAGGGAGGATCATCTACCACGGGTGAACAAACAAATTGCGACTTGACGCGTTATGTTAAATTAAAAAAAGAGGCAAACCATGTGGGGCGTACCTTAGAGGCAAGGCTCTATACACTAGAGTACTTTTGATGTGTCCCGTCAACTCACAGAACGAGGAGAAGCTTGCTTAGTACGCCATCTCCCCCGCCCATGGGCGCGGTGGCTCGCAGGATGAGGTGAAGCTTGCTCCTCCCTCGCCCATGCGCGCGGTGGCTCACAGGACGAGGAGAAAAATTTACTACTCCCTCCGTTTACTCCTCGTCCCTACTACCTTGGTTATAGAGATTATATCATATTGTTTGGAATATATATGTCCTTAGTAGATTTCAATATGAACTACTAGTACATACTCCAAACACTTATGTATATAGACGTATTTTAGAGTGTACATTCACTCATTTTGCTCCGTATGTAGTAGCACTCTCTCCCTTGCCCCTCGACCCTCGCCCACGTGGTGGACGTGCAACAATTCATTCGGTCTCATATAGCCAGAACGATATATACTGCACTACCATTATTGCTCGACTTCCCGAAGAGGCGAAGAGCCAATCACAAGGTTAATATTTTGGAGATGCCAAGCGCAAGGTTATAGGAGAATGAGTAGTAGGTGCCGCGTCATTTATAAAGAATTTTTGTTTCTTCAGTGGCACGTACGCAATATGATAGGTTCATATGGAGAGAAAAGGAAACCGCTCCACTATATACATAGTCAGGACGGGCCAGCCTACACTGTTGCTTGCTGGGGTTGCTCTCTTCACACTCTCTCGCACAAAACGACTGTGGCCACATCTCTAACATCCCGGCGGATCACGTCCGCTTGGGGAAGGGGTGGATGCTTAGTGTAGATGCGGT
The DNA here is from genome assembly GCF_018294505.1 of Triticum aestivum. Classification (NCBI taxonomy): domain Eukaryota; kingdom Viridiplantae; phylum Streptophyta; class Magnoliopsida; order Poales; family Poaceae; genus Triticum; species Triticum aestivum. The sequence goes on from NC_057813.1 coordinate 239,296,179, forward strand.
GTCCGTCGCCGATGGCGAAAACCCACTGTCGGCACATCCCGATCAGGGGTCCCCGCCGTTCTCTCTCACAAAGCCGGTGAGGTTGCCTTCGTCCCTTGCTCACTGCCGCGACGTGGGCAGTTGCCGCCTCCCGCCGCCCTCCTCAAGGTCGAGCTTCGTCCCTCAGGTACAACTTCCTTTACAGCCGGCTTGCACCACTGCTCCAGCTGCCCACATCATTCCCTGTGGATATTTCTCTACTTCTTTGCCCCGCACATACCAGATACCTCTACTGGCTTATACGTACTGTATTTGTGATGAGTTTATGTCTCATAAACTAGTCCTAGTAATCTTATTCTAATCATGCTTCTTCAATTTCTTTACCACAGGGATGCTCATCTCGATTTTGGTGAAACTGCACAAAATGATCCGATGGTCAAAAGGTTGCAAACTTCATTTATTAGGAAGCTCGACCGTTGCCAGCAAATTGAAGCTTGGTTAGGGTTCATGGTTCAAGGGCTAGGGACTGCATGGATCATTTTTTTCTTTAGCTGCCTCTGTTCCAAAATAAGTGTCAACTTTAGTAGTAGTACAACTTTGTACTAAAGTTTGCACAAAGTTGAGACACTTATTTTGGAACGGAGGGAGTACATATTTGCTATGATCTGTCAATCGTTGAGATGCAATAGCATGCATGTTAGTCTCCTTTGTATTTGATGAAATGTTGCAACGGGCAACCTTGGACGCAAGATACATGTAACAGGAGCTGGAAGCTTCATAGCATTGTACAAATTTATCTTGCTGATAAATTACATTACGTACTAGTACTATACTAGTACTTCCTCCGTTCCTAAATATAAGTCTTTGTAGAGATTTCACCATTAACCACATGCGGATGTATATAGATGCATTTTAAGTGTAGATTCATTCATTTTGTTCCGTATGTAGTTCACCTAGTGGAATCTCTACAAAGACTTATCTACCAGTAATAGCTAGCCCCCACTACTAGGAATTCTCTATCCTCTCCTTGAGCCACATCATCAAAATTGACATAGCCGTTAGATGAAGTAAATCAGTCATAATAGCCGTCTGATCTAGACGTTGAGAGGCTCAGCACTAAGCCACATGCAAGCATGCAGAAATACCATGGCACATGCATGTGAGTGGGTTTTAAATCACATCAACATGTCTACATGCAAGCATGCACCGGTAGCATGCATGTAAGTGAGCTTTTAAGTCCCATTAACATGTCAAAAAGAAAAATATAATCCCATTATGCAGTAGGAGTTGGCTGATCTTTTTTCCTTTTGTGGGATTATCTAAATGATGATGGGAGTTTATTTAGTTTGGCTACCACATTTGTCATACGATTATAGATTTTTTTTAGTTCTATGAAATCGATAATTTTGCGCAGAGAGATATACCGCTGTTCCGCGGCAACGAGCGGGGACTCATCTAGTAATATTTAGGAATGGAGGGAGTACTATGTAAAGAGTTAGGTGTCGCAGGTGATAGTGTGAGGTGGGCCATGTAATCACTGAGCCTACGTGTTTTCACTTCTCTTGCACTCCTCCGCTGTAAGAATGGAGAAAATTGTAATCTACTACCTCCTTTCGCCGAAAGCGTGGGACATCCAGCAGTCCTACCACCTCAGTAATAAAGACCAATGAGCCGTCAAATCACATAGACCCAGCAGTAAGTTGGACGGACGAAGCAACCATCACTCTTGCGCCAGTGAGAGGTTGCGTCCGCTCTGCCCGGGCATGAATGCGGCACCGATTCTTTGGAGCGGCGCTGACCGTTTCGGGCGGAAGCGCGCGCGGGCGGTGGAGGGGCTTTGGGTGGGCCAGGCTGGTCAGGAGTGGGTGTGGCAGCTGTCCGCATGTCCCTACCAGACACGCCCGGAAACGAGAGGATGCACCGACTCTCGCGGCTAAAATTGTACACTACACACCATATCTCTGTAGGAGTAGGTCGATCTGTCGCACTCTCTAACACACACATGCTGTTAAACACACACACGTACACGCACATGCACGCACCTTGGTCCCGTTGCACCTTCTAACGTGACTTATTACACCTAGACGGAGGGAGTAGTAACTATACGAGATACGGTGGCACACTGACTTAAGTCGAATATTAGTGCCTAAAATTTGTGTGCATGTTATAATAAGGATTCACTTAAAATAGTACGCGAGCAAACAGAGGGATCAATTGGACAGTGTTCCCGAGTAGTAACGAGATGTGTGAGGTAGTAAGATACACCGCTGGCGCTTTTAATTTTTCTTATTAATTTGTTTGTTTCACCCTCTGACTGGTGGGACCCAACGTACTACGTGGAGAGAGGTAAGGTGACTAAGGCTGCATTATTTCTGCACTATTGTGGATAGTCTTACCACCAAAGCCACATGACATAATTATGATTGAAATCCTAATGACTCCCCCCCCACACACAAAAACACGGCATGCCTGTCACACGAATGCAGGAATGTATAAAAGGTTATTTTCCTCTCGTTGAACATAACGGGAGGGTTGTGTAGCTGGTTAGCCTGTTCGCTCATCAAACTTGAGGTCTCGGGTTCGATAACTACAGTTGAGCATAATTTTTGCCAGGAGGATTCTTTGACTGGTCAAAATGTTTCTAGGGTTTGCACGCTTCACACTCTCTCTCCAGTATATATATACACACTGGAGCCTCAACGCTTGTAGTTGCTCTCTTCACACTCTCTCGCCCTCTCCCGCTGGATCCTCAGTGCTTGTAGTTGCTCTCTTCACACTCTCTCGCCCTCTCCAGATCTAAACAAGACTTCGTTGGCCTCTCTCTCCCCTCACTGCTGCTCAAAGAGCCGGCAGGATCCGTCCGCCGGGAAGGGAAGGAGGCTTAACGCTGTCGCCGTCGGCGAGGGAGGGAATCCACTACCGGTGCTACTGTTCACTTTCCACCTAGCGGCGGCGCGGGAGGGCCTCCGACCCTTCTTCTTCGCCGCCGTCCCGTCGCCCACCGAACCACGCCCCAAGAACCTTAAGGTATATTTTACTTACTCCACAGGCATTGCTCTAGCTGCATGTATACCATGAATCTAGGATGTGGTTCAAAGAGGAAAGGAGTGGGAAAAGTTGTATATAGCATGAATCTAGGACGTGGTTCAAAGAGGAAATGAAGGGGGAAAGTTGTATAGCATGAATCTAGGACGTGGTTCAAAGAGGAAAGGAATGGGGGAAAGTAGTGGGGAAAGTTGTATCGCATAAATATAGGACGTGGTTCAAAGAGGAAAGGAAGGGGCGAAAGTGCTAGTTCAAAAAGGAAAGGAAGGGACAAGGCTGTAGAGTTTGAGCAGGACTAGATTTGCTGCGCTCACATAGGGAAAGGTGTCTAAAGATAACAAAACTGGGACCAACACAAATATGCTCCTTGGTTGTTTGTTCTTTGTTGCAACAGATTGTGCATGACCACAGTACATCGGTAGATGCACATGGTGCTGGTGTGTCCACTGTCCCGTGCAACTCATTAGCTGTTGTTAATCTATGGCCCTGTTTGGTTAAAAACTCCCTAGTCCCTACCTGCTTGGTTCTAGGGACTAAACATGGACTAGAGGTTATTAAATGACATGATAAAAGACCATGTTACCCCTAGTAATGAACTAATAGAAACAAGGTGCGATGCGTGGCAGGGGCAACTGTTGGAAAAAGTCCCAAAAAGACTCCCTCGGGGTCTTCTTTCTTTAGTCCCAAATGCCCACTTTTAGTCCCGAAAAGTCCCTCCTGTTTGGTTTAGATGTGACTAACATGGAGTTTTTTTAGTCCCTACACCAAAATGTCCCTGTAAACAAACATCCTCTAATAATGCCGCTGGAAAATTGATGCAATGCCACAGTTAAAAGCAAATTACATGTTTAACAAATTTTATTGTTAATATAATCTCTATGTTAATATTAATCAATGCCACCGTTTGAGAAATGCTACTGTCTTGCTTTCTTTCCCATTTAGATAAGGTAGATTCTTCTTTTTGTTGGCTTCTGTGCCATCCACCGTTATTGACCACTAATTGTTTCCTTTGCACCTCTGTGTAAACAGGGTTATCTACTTCACCTCGTTGCCATTGTGACCTTTTGTTGCACTGCACAAAACACTTTTGTTTTAAGAGTGTTTTGTGCAGTTCAACCAAAATGTCACACCGACAACGTTGCTTGATTGCTTGATCTTAGTGGAACTGCACAAGAGGAGATCTTACTTCCTATCCGTTAAGGCAAATTTGGTTCAGATCTTCTTCTTGTGAGTTGTTTGAATTCCGCATCATGAGAGGTCAGTACTAGCCTTCTTTCACATGATTCTGCAGTGTGCTTTCATATGTTGTGCTACTTGTACGATAATGTTGCTTGATTTTAGTGAACTACACAAATGGAGACAAGACTTCCAATCTGTATGTGCACCGTAATATCCTATTGAGGTAAGATAAGGATATTTCACAACTGCTGGCCTGTATTTCGCCACTTCCATCAGAAAATTAAGTTAGTACTATACTTGTGCTCCCTAATTGACATGCCAAATCTTACATTGAAGGCGAAGCTTGTCTGTTATTGAACCAAGTGATGACGGGGAAGAACAAGCGGAAGAAAAACAAAAATCAACTCCCGGTGCTGTAATGAAGCACTGGAACTGTGATGACACAAGTAATGATATAGTTTTACATCTTAATTTATTGCTATGGCTGGAATGAGCAATTGTTTTGCCACTGATTTGATGCCATACGTAATTATCTCTACTTGTGCAAACAGGGATCTTCTTTGAAGATACATAATATTTTAGTGGAAGTGCACAAGAAGATGTTGGGAACATTAAACTAATCGAGGAGTATATAGTAAGCATGGCCACCCCCGTAGATAGCAACAGATGGTTCCCGAGAAGTGCTTCATCTGTATGCTCTACACAATCAGCCTCCTGACAAAGGTTGGTACTCGCCCACTGATTTCATCCATATGATTGAGCTTTGTCATCTCTATTGGTGTTGTGCTACTGTTTAGATACTGTCATGAAAAAGTGGTATTGTCCTTCGGAAGTGCTTCATCTGTGCTGTTTTAAATATTTCCTTTCCTTTTTTTCGAGCAAACATGGATGCTAGCATTTAGTAGTCCTCTTGTCTTTGCACAACAGGATCATCTTCCTCTGAAGAAGAATATGGAGTACGTGAAGTGACTAGTTCTGATTATGCCAGGATGAAGAAGCACTGTCTATCTTCTCATCAGAAGGAGCAGTTGAAGGATGGTTACATTACTCCCCACAAGACCAAACTAACTTCATCTCAGAAGGACTGACAAATCTTCTAGGATTCTTTCTAGTGAGTTCCATTTTTCAGAGTACAGTTTGCTTTATACTAATCACTTTTTTGTATTTGTGCAAACAGGGGTGCTTAGCTTGATTTCAACGGGAACTGCACAAAATGTTCATGAATACATCGAATCATTCATTTCCACCACAAGAAAGGATGTGTCCATAAGTTCAAGGTGTTGCAACATATAAGGGCGAAATCATACAAGCTACGCGCGAAATTGGTTGATTTTGGTGGAACTGCACAAAAAGAGCAACTGGTTTATTTAGCACGAGTTGCCATGTCAATGTCTGAACTGATGGCAAACCCTGCCCATTCCACAATTGTAGGCATTTGATATTTTGGAATGGGACAACCTTGTCAAATTTTGCTCATTGATTTTAGCAAGATATGCGTTTGATATTTTCAAATGGGACGCCCTTGTCAGCAGCCGCGATCAATTTTTCTTTATTCTTTAGTTGTGAAGTAAATATTGCCTCTGACATGTGAGTCACTGAGATGCATAATCATCGATTGTTTTGAATGTTCTCTATGAATTGCCAGGCCTGTGTGTTTGATTGCAATGTACAGAAACGCTAAAAAGCTGCTCAAACTCTTTGTACTCCTTCTGTTCCTTTTTACTTCGCACATTGTGAAAGTGCATACTTTTTTGTATAAGATTGGTCAAAGTAGAGATACTTTGACTGCAGACAAAACCTGTATGCAGACTAGAAAGGACCGGAGGGAGTACATGTGAAACTGCTGCAAACGTGGTGATCACCCCGGGAATAATGCTAGTACATATTGTTTTGCATGTTCATCCAATGCCAGTGATACAGGAATTCGAACTAATCGAAATAAATTCATTCATACACGGTCGGATTTCATATAAACATGCCGGATTTCATTACATTTCATACATTCTTCAACTAAAAAGGGGTGTTTGTGGCCGCATGCATCTCCCAGATGCAGAGGCCGGGGGTCATCCTCCTTTTGGTAAAAAACTAAAAAGGGGTGTGCTGGAGGTATAATTAATTAACCGAAGCTACCCACCTGTGTCCCGCTGAGCCGAACAGAAGCTTCAGTGACTTAACTGCAGGTGCAGTTGCGTAACTAACATGTGGCCTATTGGGCCCACGTGTCAGTCAGCCAACTGCACCAGTAGTGAAGTAGAAGCAGTGCTCTTCTCCAGCGCAGCTCTCCAACTCCACGTCACCGCCAGGAAGCTAACCAGCCGTCAATGGTCAACCCGCCTAGCTTGGATTCAACCGGAGGGTAGCAGCGGTGGCCTTGCTTGGACCCGAGCGGCGGCGACCTACCGTGTTCTACTCTTCCTTGTTTTCTGTGTGGCACGGCCTCGTTGGCAGCGGGGCGGGGCGTCGGCGGAGCCGGCGATGCCTCTGTCTCGTTGCCGGCGGGCGGTGCCTCAGCGGAGCGGTGGAAATCCTCCCCCACGTTGCCGGCACGGTGGGGCCTCGGCTAAGCCGGCGATGTCCTCTGCCTCGTTGTTGGCGGGGCGGGGCCTCGGCGGAGCCGGCGGTGTCCTCTGCCTTGTTGTTGGCGCCGCGGGGCCTCGGCGGAGCCGGCGGTGTCCTCTGCCTCGTTGTTGGCGCCACGGGGCGTCGGTGGAGCAGGGTGTCGTCGACGCCAGCAGAGCGGGGACTCGTCGGAGCCGGCATTGTCCTCTGCCTCGTCCTCGGTCTCGCCAAACAGCGCCTCGCCCGCTTCATCGCCCTCTTTGCTAACCTCTTTGTAGGCGGCCGCAGCCTCCGTCACCCGCATGCGATACCGCCAGCGCTCGAGGCGGCCCTTGCGGGCGGAGCGGTACGAGTCGAGCAGCGCCTCCTGCTCCGCCCGCTCCATGGCGATCTGCTCCCCCGCCTGCAGGTGCTCCTGGAGGAGATGGTGGTTGTAGGCGGCGTCGGCCTGCGCCTCCCGGAACTGCTCCTCACGCATCTGCCTCACACTGTCCATATATTGGGCACAGGCCTCGCTGATGGTCATGGTGCAATGCACTGGCGAGGATGGCGCGGAGGAGGGGGTTGGCGCCGGATCGTCGACTACCATGTTCTCCATTAGGACGTCGTCGTCCTCTGGCTGCCTGCCGGCCAGCCGGTCGGCAGCAATGGCTGCTATCTCCTTGTGGTCCGTCGTCTGCCCGTCCCAAAGAGCGCTGGAGCGCGAGGAAGCCATGGTGGGCAGTAGTGGTGTGGACAGGAGAAAGGCAACGGATGCGGATGACTGCGGCTATGGCCGGCGCAGCAGTTTATCAAGATCTATTGTGGAGATCTATTGGATGTAAACTCTTTTTGCGGTGTGTTTATCGAGATCCGATGAATTGTGGGTTTATGATCAAGTTTATCTATGAATAATATTTGAATCTTCTCTGAATTCTTTTATCTATGATTGAGTTATCTTTGCAAGTATCTTCGAATTATCAGTTTGGTTTGGCCTACTAGATTGATCTTTCTTGCCATGGGAGAAGTGCTTAGCTTTGGGTTCAATCTTGCGGTGTCCTTACCCAGTGACAGAAAGGGTACGTATTGTATTGTTGCCATCGAGGATAACAAGATGGGGTTTATATCATATTGCTTGAGTTTATCCCTCTACATCATGTCATCTTGCTTAATGCGTTACTCTGTTCCTATGAACTTAATACTCTAGATGCAGGCAGGAGTCGGTCGATGTGTGGAGTAATAGTAGTAGATGCAGGCAGGAGTCGGTCTACTTGTCACGGACGTGATGCCTATATAGATGATCATGCCTAGATAATCTCATAATTATTCGCTTTTCTATCAATTGCTCGACAGTAATTTGTTCACCCACCGTAATACTTATGCTATCTTGAGAGAAGCCATAGTGAAACCTATGGCCCCCGGGTCTATCTCTTATCATATTTGCTTCCAATCTACTTTTATTTGCATCTTTACTTTTTGCATCTATATTATAAAATACCAAAAATATATTTATCTTATCTTACTATCTCTATTAGATCTCACTTTCGCAAGTGGCCGTGAAGGGATTGACAACCCCTTTATTGCGTTGGTTGCGAGTTCTTTGTTTGTTTGTGTAGGTGCGTGGGACTTTTGAGGAGCCTCCTACTGGATTGATACCTTGGTTCTCAAAAACTGAGGGAAATACTTACGCTACTATTGCTGCATCACCCTTTCCTGTTCAAGGAAAACCAACGCAAGCTCAAGATGTAGCAGTTTGCTTGTTTAATGATTCTATTTGAGGATAGGAGTATTAAATATGCAAAGGAATTTAGTATGCAATGCTGAATAATAATTTTTGTGATTTTCTACAGTACAGAGTGATAAGGTTTTTTCTTTGGTTTATACTAACTTATCTCACGAGTTCCTGTTGAGTTTTGTGTGGATGAAGTTTTTGAGATTTAGCGAAACCATGATATGAGATGAATTAAGGGGACACAAAATCTCAAGCTTGGGGATGCCCAAGGCATCCCAAGTTAAGCTCAAGCATCTAAGCTTGGGGATGCCCCAGTAGGCATCCCACCTTTCTTCTTCAACAATTATCGGTTTGTATCAGTTGAGCCTAAGTTTTTGCTTCTTCACATGAGTTGTGATATGCTTGGAATGTCATTTTGTTTTGTTTTGCTTGTTGTTTTAATAAAATACTTAGATCTGAAAGTTTTAAATAAAAGAGAGTCCTCAAATAGCTACCCCTTTACATGACTACTCACTTGATCTTCACTTATATCTTTTTGGAGTAGCTTGTCATTTACACTTGTGCTTCACTTATATACTATGAGTAAATTGTTGAATGAATTGAATATCATGAAGTTGAAATTACATGTTCATATCATGCCTAGTAGTGAATTCACATTGGGTTTAGAAAGTGAAAGCTTTTGAAGCTTGACAATCACAATATTGGTCATACAAGCAATTCATGAACGATTAGTAGAAGGAAGAGAACTTTCACATGCAAATACACTATCTTGGAAATCTTTTGTGATTGTGAGCCCCCATCAAAATATTATATGTCAAAATTGTTGATGTTGGACAAGGAAGACAACATAATGATTTATGTTTGTTCATATTCACATAGAAGTTATATTGTCATAGATCCTTCAACATGTGGTGCTTGCCCCTATCTTTGCTAGCCAAAAATTCCGCACCAAGTAGAGATACTACTTGTGCATCCAAAAACCCTTAAAACCAAATCTTGTTTTGAGAGTCCACCATACCTACCTATGGATTGAGCAAGATCCTTCAAGTAAGTTGTCATCGGTGCAATAAGGCAATAAAAATTGCTTCTAAAAGTATTAGATCAATTAGTGTAAGAGAAAATTGAGCGTTGTACGAACTTGTGATGGCAAAGAATAAAAGCGACATACTGCATAATAAAGGTTGCTATCATAAGGGGCAATATGACATGATGTTCTTTTGCACTAAGGGGTTGAGAATACAAACAAATAAGCGCATGACAACCTCTACTTCCCTCTGCGGAGGGCCTATCTTTTACTTTTATGTATTTACTTTCATGCAAGAGTCAAAGTTTTTCTCTCTATTCCTTTTTATTTTTCTCCTTTGGCAAGCATCATGTGGCGAGGAAAGATCTAGGCACATATATCCAGTTGGATATGGGTAGCATGAGTTATTATTGTTGACATCACCCTTGAGGTGAATACGCTGGGAGGCAAAACAATAAGCCCCTATCTTTCTATGTGTCTGATTGAAACGTTTTGCTCATGTGCATGCGGTGAGTGTTAGCAACCATAGAAGAATATATGATGGTTGAGTATGTGAAGCTCTTACTTAAACTCTGTTGAATAAGTTGAATTGCAATTTCTTGGTGACTGAGAACATAGGTTGTTGAGTTTCAAAAGAATTCATTGTTTGAACCTTAACATGTGAATTGGTTGCTACTTGGTCGTGAGAAGTTTTATAAGAAAGAATTGCTGTTATGATGCTAGGAAAAGTGATTGAATTTGTCATTGATCAAACCTGTGCACTTTGCTAGCATTCACACTTCATAAATTATTTCTTTTATCATTTACCCACTCGAGGACGAGTAGGAATTAAGCTTGGGGATGCTGATACGTCTCCAATGTATCTATAATTTATGAAGTATTCATGACATGCTTACAATAATTTTATATGGTTTTGGTATGATTTGCATGGAACTAATCCGGATTGATGCTGTTTGCAGCAGAACTACCGTGGTGTTGTTTTTTGTGCAGAAATCAAAGTTCTCCAAACACCACGAAACTCTTTGTGGATTTTTTATGGACCAAAAGACCACCAATGGGCCAGAGCAGCACTTGGGGGGGGGTGCCCCGAGGGAGGCACAACCCACCAGGGCGCGCCTGGGCCCCTAGGGCGCCTCGGTGGGTTGTGCCCACCTCGATGGCCTCCCGTACCCCTTCTCCCCCTATAAATTCCCAATATTCCGAAAACCCTCGGGGAGACCCTAGACTGGAAGTTCCGAGCCTCTATAGCCACTGAAAACCAATCTAGACTATGTTCCGGCACCTTGCCGGAGGGGGGAATCATCTCCGGTGGCCATCTACATCATCCCGGCGGCCAGCACGATGAGGAGGGAGTAGTCCACCCTCGGGGCTGAGGGTTTGTACCACTAGCTATGTGTTTAATCTCTCTCTCTCGCGCGTGATCTTGAGATGCCACAATCTTGATGTATCATGGGCTTTGTTAACATAGATGGATCATATGATGTTTCTCCCCTCTCTACTCTTGTTGTGATGAATTGAGTCTTTACCCTTTGAAGTTTTGTCTTGTCGGATTGAATGTTCAGATCTGAGAACACATGATATATGTCTTGCATATGAATACCCGTGGTGATAGTGGGGTATTATTTTGATATACTTGATATATGTTATGGCACTCAACTTGCGGATTCCCGCGGTGACTTTGCGGTAATCTATGCATAGGGGTTGATGCACGTTTTTATTATCTTTTCTCCGATAGAAACTTTGGGGTCCCCTTGTAGTTCTTTGTGTGGATTGAGTATTATGAATCTGAAATTGTTTGATACATATCGTATAATTAACCCATCAGTACTGCGGTGACATTGGGGTATCTAGGTTACATTAGAGTTGGTTGATATGTTTCATATGGTGTTATTCTAGTACGAACTCTTGATTAGATCGATTGGAAAGAATAGCTTGCTGTTATTTTAGTACGAACTCCAACATAGATTGATTGGGGAGAATAGCTTTGAGGTGGTTTCGTACCCTACAAACAATTTCTATCTTTTGTTCTCCACTAATAGGAACTCGGGAGTGATTCTTTATTGCACTTTGAGGGATAATCATATGATCCAACTATGTTAGCATTGTTGAGAGATTGCACTAGTGAAAGTATGCACCCTAGGCCTCATTTTACATCATTGCAATACTGTTTGTGCTCCATTTTACCATTTACTACCTTCCTGTTTTTTTATTGTTTGCACTACAAAAACTCATATCTACTATCCATACTACACTTTTATCACCATCTCTTCGCGACCTATACAATTTGCCATTGTATTGGGTGTGTTGGGGACACAAGAGATTTCTTGTATTTGATTGTAAGGTTGATTAAGAGAGACTATCTTCATCCTACACCTCCCATGGATTGATAAACCTTAGGTCTTCCACTTGAAGGAAAATTGCTACTGTCCTACAAAACTCTGCACTTGGAGGCCCAACACGTGTCTACAAGAATAAAGTTGCGTAGTAGACATCATGGCGCACCTCCAATCCCCCTCTAGCATTACTCGTGCATCTATCTTGGCGTGGATCCAGGAGGAGGAGTTGGGTGCACCCAGAGCGTGCACACGACCGGCACCATCAGGGCGCCCTCCACCGCTGTTGGCGGCCATTCCAGCATACCCAACGGCCAAGCCACATGGCGATGAGTTCGTACGGGAGCGGCAGCTCAAGGACTTCTGCCGCGTGAATGATTTGTGCTTCAATTGTGGGGATCGTTACTCGTGGGAGCACCACTGCAACCAACAGGTGCAACTCCTCACAATGCATGTTGGACAGTATGGCGAGCTACTCTTTGACGATGTTGTCAATGTCCTGGCACTCCTCGATGAGCCAGCAACACTAGTCCCACTGCCTGAGTGTTGCACCTTGTCAGCACAAGCCTTGGATGGCCCCGATGCACCTAGTACGATTCGTCTTCGTGCACTGGTGGGCAACCAGATTATGTTGTTGTTGATCGATTCGGGAAGCACCCACAACTTCATCAACAAGGCTTTCATTGAGCGAGTGGGGCGAAAACTCAAGAATTGCAACTAGTGGAAGTCCGTATTGCCAATGGGGACCATCTGACCTGCTCGCGCATGGTTCCAGAGCTGAGATGGTGGATGCAGGGACATTCATTCACGACACCCACGTGCAAGCTCGAGATTCGTGCATATGACATCATTCTTGGGATGGATTGGCTATCACAATTTAGTCATATGACATGTCACTGGCAAGAGAAGCATGTCACATTTGTCCACAAAGGTGAGCAAGTGACACTGCAAGGTGTTCGACCCAAAGCAACTCTCACTCTGCAAGCAATTGAACCTAAAGAACTCTACAAGCTCATTTTAGACAGTGACATGTGAGCTATGGCAATGCTGGATGCCTAACAAAGTGAACCAGCAAAATGGAAACACTATTCTCCCTTGACACCAATCAGCAACCTGCTGGAAGAGTTCGTTGATGTGTTTGCAGCACCAAAAGGCTTGCCACCACACCACCGATATGATCATGTTTTCACTCTCGTGAATGGCGCGCGTCCTACCAGTGCTCGACCTTACCGTTACTCTTCGCTTCAAAAAGATGAGATTGAAAATCAGGTCCGAGAAATGATCGACGCTGGCGTCTAATACATCTCCAACGTATCTATAATTTATGAAGTATTCATGCCATGTTTGCAACAATTTTATATGATTTTGGTATTATTTGAATGGAACTAAGCCGGACTGACGCTGTGTTTAGCAGAACTACTGTGGTGTCATCTTTTTTGCAGAAATAAAAGTTCTCGGAATGGGCTAAAAATTTACGGTGACCTTTATGGACCAAAAGAGACCCCCGAAGCTTCGAGGAAGGACCAGAAGCCTCATGAGGAAGCAACAAGCCTAGGGGGCACACCCTACCCCCAGGGCGCCTGGAGCAGGCTTGTCGCTGCCTCGTGGATCCCCTTGACGTGAGACCGATACCAAAAATTCCTATAAATAACCAACCCCCCAGAAAGAACCCTAGATGAGAAGTTCCACCGCCGTAAGCCTATGTATCCATGAAAACTCAATCGGGACCTTGTTCTGGCACCCTGCCGGAGGGGGAAATCATCACTGGAGGCCAGCTTCATCATCCCGGCGGCCACCATGATGAGGAGGGAGTTGTTCACTCTCGGGGCTGAGGGTATGTACCAGTAGCTATGTGTTTGATCTCTCTCTCTCTCTCTCTCTCTCTCTCTTGTGTTCTTGATTTGGCATGATCTTGATGTACCGCGAGCTTTGTTAATATAGTTGGATCATATGGTGTTTCTCCCTCTCTATCTTGTTGTGATGAATTGAGTTTTACCTTGAGGTTTCACTATTATCGTATTGAATACTTTTATGGGTTTGAGAACACTTGATGTATGTCTTGCATATGGATACCCGTGGTGACAATGGGTTATTATATTGATTCACTTGATGTATGTTTTGGCACTCAACTCGCGGATTCCCGAGGTGACATTGGGGTATGAAGGAAATATACCCTAGAGGCAATAATAAAGTTGTTATTATATATTTTTATATCATGATAAATGTTTATTATTCATGCTAGAATAGTATTAACTGGAAACTTGATACATGTTTGGATACATAGACAAAACACAGTGTCCCTAGTAAGCCTCTACTAGACTAGCTCGTTAATCAAAGATGGTTAAGTTTCCTAACCATAGACATGTGTTGTCATTTGATGAACGGGATCACATCATTAAGAGAATGATGTGATGGACAGGACCCATCCGTTAGCTTAGCATAATGATCATTAAGTTTTATTACTATTGCTTTCTTCATGACATATACATATTCCTTTGACTATGAGATTATGCAACTCCCGGATACCGGAGGAATACCTTGTGTGCTCTCAAACATCACAACGTAACTGGGTGATTATAAAGATGCTCTACAGATATCTCCGAAGGTGTTTGTTGGGTTGGCATAGATCAATATTAGGATTTGTCACCCTGAGTATCAGAGAGGTATCTCTGGGCCCTCTCGGTAATGCACATCATAATAAGCCTTGCAAGCAATGTGACTAACGAGTTAGTTGTGGGATGATGTATTATAGAATGAGTAAAGAGACTTGCCGGTAACGAGATTGAACTAGGTATGAAGATACCGACGATCGAATCTCGGGCAAGTAACATATTGATGACAAAGGGAAGAACGTATGTTGTCATTACGGTACGACCGATAAATATCTTTGTAGAATATGTGGGAACCAATATTAGCATCCAGGTTCCGCTATTGGTTATTGACCGGAGAGGTGTCTCGGTCATGTCTACATTGTTCTCGAACCCGTAGGGTCCGCACGCTTAATGTTTGATGACGATTTTGTATTATATGAGGTATGTGATTTGGTGACCGAATGTTGTTCGGAGTCCCGGATGAGATCACGGACATGATGAGGATTCTCGAAATGGTCGAGAGGTAAAGATTGATATATAGGACGATGGTATTCGGACACCGGAAGTGTTCCGGAGGGTATCGGGTACATATCGGGTCACCAGAAGGGGTTTCGGGCACCCCCGGCAAAAGATATGGGCCTTATGGGCCAAGAGGGGAAACACACCAGCCACAAAGGGGCTGGTGCCCCCCCCATATGGGCTAGCCAAATTGGAGTAGCAAAGAGGAAGGAGGAAAGGAAAAAGGGAATAGGATCCCCCTTCCCCCTCTTCCCTTCCTACTCCGAATAGGAATAGGAAAGGGGGGAGGCTGAATTGGGAGGACCACAAGTAGGATTCCTCCTACTTGGGGTGCCCCCTTGGCAGCCTCTCCTCCCCTCCAACCTATTTATATTTGGGGGAGGCACCGCTTGAACACACATCAACAGTTGTTAGCCATGTGCGGCGCCCCCTCCATAGTTTACGCCTCCAGTCATACTCACGTAGTGCTTAGGCGAAGCCCTGCGCGGGTCACTTCACCATCAACGTCACCATGCCGTCGTGCTGACGGAACTCTCCCTCGACACTTTGCTGGATCAGGAGTTCGAGGGATGTCATCGAGCTGAACGTGTGCAGAACTCGGAGGTGCCATACGTTCGGTGCTTGATTGGTCGGAACAAGAAGAAGTTCGACTACATCAACCGCGTTGTCAAACGCTTCCGCTTTCGGTCTACGAGGGTACGTAGACACACTCTCCCCCTCTCGTTGCTATGCATCTCCTAGATAGATCTTGCATGAGCATAGGAAAATTTTGAAATTTCATGCTACGTTCCCCAACAATGGCATCCGAGCCAGGTCTATGTGTAGATGATATGCACGAGTAGAACACCAAGAGTTGTGGGCAGTGATCGTCATACTATTTACCACCAACCTCTTATTTTGTTTTGGTGGTATTGTTAGATGAAGCGGCCCGGACCAACCTTACATGACCACGTTCATGAGACCGGTTCCACCGACAGACATGCAACTAGTTTTGCATAAAGGTGGCTGGCGGGTGTCTGTTTCTCCAACTTTAGTTGAATCGAATTTGACTGCGGCCGGTCCTTGTTGAAGATTAAAACATCAAACTTGATAAATCACCGTTGTGGTTTTGATGCGTAGGTAAGATCGAGGTTCTTACTAGAAGCTCGTAGCAGCCACGTAAAACTTGCAACAACAAAGTAGAGGATGTCTAACTTGTTTTTGCAGGGCATGTTCTGATGTGATATGGTCAAGGCATGATGTGATATACGTTATTGTATGAGATGATCATGTTTAGTTATCGACAACTGGAAGGAGCCTTATGGTTGTCGCTTTATTGTATGAAATGCAAATGCCATGTAATTGGTTTACTTTATCACTATGCGTTAGCGATAGTGGTAGAAGCAATAGTTGGCGAGACGACCATGACACTACGATGGAGATCAAGGTGTCAAGCCGGTGATGATGGAGATCATGATGGTGCTTTGGAGATGGATATCAAAGGCACAAGATGATGATGGCCATATCATGTCACATATTTTGATTGCATGTGATGTTTATCTTTTATGCATCTTCTTTTGCTTAGTACGACGGTAGCATTATAAGATGACCCCTCACTAAATTTCAAGGTATAAGTGTTCTCCCTGAGTATGCACCGCTGCGAAAGTTCTTTGTGCTGAGACACCACGTGATGATCGGGTGTGATAGGCTCTATGTTCACATACAACGGGTGCAAGACAATTTTGCACATGTGGAATACCTGGGTTAAAATTGACGAGCCTAGCATGTACAGACATGGCCTCGGAACACTGGAGACCAAAAGGTCGAACGTGAATCATAGAGTAGATATGATCAACATAGAGATGTTCACCATTGATGACTACTCCATCTGACGTGATGATCAGACATGGTTTAGTTGATTTGGATCACGTATCATTTGGATGACTCGAGGGATGTCTATCTAAGTGGGAGTTCTTAAGTAATATGAATAATTGAACTTAATTTATCATGAACTTAGTCCTGATAGTATTTGCAAATTATGTTGTAGATCGATAGCTCGCATTGTAGCTCTCCTATATTTTTGATATGTTCCTAGAGAAAACTAAGTTGAAAGATGATAGTAGCAATGATACGGACTGGGTCCATGATCTGAGGATTATCCTCATTGCTGCACAGAATAATTCTGTCCTTAATGCACCGCTAGGTGACAAACCTATTGCAGGAGCAGATACAGACGTTATGAACGTTTGGCAAGCTCGATATGATGACTACTTGATAGTTTAGTGTACCATGCTTCACGGCTTAGAACCGGGACTTCAAAAACATTTTGAACGCCACAGAGCATATGAGATGTTCCAAGAGCTAAAATTGGTATTTCAGACTCATGCCCGTGGTAGGAGGTATGAGACCTCTGACAAATACTTTGCCTACAAGATGGAGGAGAATAGCTCAGCTAGTGACCTCTGGGTACTACAATTGCTTGAATCAAGTGGGAGTTAATCTTCCAGATAAGATAGTGATTGATAGATTCTCTAGTCACTATCACCAAGTTACTAGAACTTCGTGATGAACTATAATGTGCAAGGGATAACGGAAAAGATTCCCGAGCTCTTCACGATGCTGAAGTCGGCGAAGGTAGAAATCAAGAAAGAGCATCAAGTGTTGATGGTTAACAAGACCACTAGTTTCAAGAAAAATGGCAAAGGAAAAGAAAGGGAACTTCAAAAAGAATGGCAAGCAAGTTGCCACTCCCATGAACAAACCCAAAGCTAGACCCAAGCCTGAAACTGAGTGCTTCTACTGCAAAGGAAATGGTCACTGGAAGCAGAAGTTCCCCGAATACTTGGCGGATAAGAAGGATGGCAAAGTGAACAAAGGTATATTTGATATATAGATTATTTATGTGTACTTTGCTAGTGTTCGTAGTAGCCCCTGGGTATTTGATACCGGTTCAATTGCTAGAATTAGTAACTCGAAACGAGAATTGCAGAATGAACATAGACTAGTTAAGGATGAAGTGACGATGTGTGTTGGAAGTGGTTCCAAGATTGATATGATCATCATTGCACATTCCCTATACTTTCGGGATTAGTGTTGAACCTATATAAATGTTATTTGGTGTTTGCGTTGAGCATGAATATGATTTGATCATGTTTATCGCAATACGGTTATTCATTTAAGTCAGAGAATAATTGTTGTTCTGTTTACGTGAATAAAACCTTCTATGGTCATACACCCAATGTAAATGGTTTATTCAATCTCGATTGTAGTGATACGCATATTCATAATATTGATGCCGAAAGATGCAAAGTTGATAATGATAGTGCAACATAGTTGTGGCACTGCCATTTAGATCATATCGGTGTAAAGCGCATGAAGAAACTCCATGCAGATGGACTTTTGGAATCACTTGATTATGAATCATTTGATGCTTGCGAACCATGCCTCATGGGCAGGATGACTAAGACTCCGTTCTCCGGAACAATGGAGCGAGCCACTGACTTATTGGAAATAATACATACTGATGTATGCGGTCTGATGAGTGTTGAGGCTCGCGGCGGGTACCATTATTTTCTGACATTCACAGATGTTTTGAGAAGATATGGGTATATCTACTTGATGAAACACAAGTATGAAACATTTGAAAAGAATTTCAGAGTGAAGTGGAGAATCATCGTAAAAAGAAAATAAAGTTTCTAAGATCTGACCGCGGAGGCGAATATTTGAGTTACGAGTTTGGACTTCATTTAAAACAATGTGTAATAGTTTCACAACTCACGCCACCTTGAACACCACAACGTAATGGTGTGTCCGAACATCGTAACCATACTTTATTAGATATGGTGCAATCTATGATGTCTCTTACGGATTTACCACTATTGTTTTAGGGTTATGCATTAGAGACAGCTGTATTCACGTTAAATAGGGCACCGTCTAAATCCTTTGAGACGACACTGTATGAACTGTGGTTTGGCAAGAAACCTAATCTGTCGTTTCTTAAAGTTTGGGGTTGCGACACTTATGTCAAAAGGCTTCAGCCTGATAAGCTCGAACCCAAATCGGAGAAATGCGCCTTCATAAGATACCCAAAAAAACTGTTGGGTACACCTTCTATCACAGATCCGAAGGCAAGATTTTGTTGGTAAGAATGGATCCTTTCTAGAGAAGGAGTTTCTCTCGAAAGAAGTGAGTGGGAGGAAAGTAGAACTTGATGAGGTAATTGTACCTTTTCTCGAATGGGAAAATAGCTCATCACATAAATCAGTTCCAGTGATGTCTACACCAACTAGAGAAGAAGCTAATGATAATGATCATGAAACTTCAGATGAAGTTACTACCGAACCTCGTAGGTCAACCAGAGCACGTTCCGCACAATCATGTTCTGGAAGTCATGTTACTAGACCATGACGAACCTACGGACTATAAAGAAGTTATGATGAGCACAGATTCCGCAAAATGTCTTGAGACCATGAAATCTGAGATAGGATCCATGTATGAGAACAAAGTATGGACTTTGGTGACTTGCCTAATGATTGGCAAGCAATAGAGAATAAATGGATCTTCAAGAGGAAGACGGACGCTGATGGTAGTGTTACTATCTACAAAGCTCGAATTGTCGCAAAAGGTTTTCGACAAGTTCAAGGTGTTGACCACGATGAGATTTTCTCACTCGCATCGATGCTTAAGCCTGTCCGAATCACATTAGCAATTGCTGCATTTTATGAAATATGGCAAATGGATATCAAAACTGCATTCCTTAATGGATTTATTAAAGAAGAGTTGTATATGATGCAACCAGAAGGTTTTGTCAATCCTAAAGGTGCTAACAAAATGTGCAAGCTCCAGCAATCCATCTATGGACTGGTGCAAGCATCTCGGAGTTGGAATATACGCTTTGATGACTTGATCAAAGCATATACTTTTATACAGACTCGTGGTGAAGCCTGTATTTACAAGAAAGTGAGTGGGAGCACTACAGCTTTTTGATAAGTATATTTGAATGACATATTGTTGATCAGAATTGATATTGAAATTTCTGGAAAGCATAAAGGAGTGTTTGAAAGGAGTTTTTCAAAGAAAGACCTCAGTGAAGCTGCTTACGTATTGAGCATCAAGATCTATAGAGATAGATCAAGACGATTGATAAGACTTTTGATGAGTACATAGCTTGATAAGATTTTGAAGGATTTCAAAATGGATCAGTCAAAGGAGTTCTTGCCTGAGTTGCAAGGTATGAAGTTGAGTAAGACTCAAAACCCGACCACGGCAGAAGATAGAGAGAGAATGAAAGTCATTCCCTATGCCTCAGCCATAGGTTCTATAAAGTATGCCATGATGTGTAACAAACCTGTTGTGTACCTTGCCATGAGTTTGGCAAGGGGGTACGATATTGATCCAGGAGTAGATCACTGGACAACGGTCAAAGTTATCCTTAGTTACCTAAGAGGACTAAGGAAATATTTCTCGGTTATGGAGGTGATAAAGAGTTCGTCGTAAAGAGTTACATTGATGCAAGCTTTTACACCAATCCGGATGACTCAGAGTCTGAATCTGGATACATATTGAAAGTGGGAGCCATTAGCTATTGTAGCTCCATGCAGAGCATTGTAGACATAGAAATTTGCAAAATACATACGGCTCTGAATGTGGCAGACCCATTGACTAAACTTCTCTCACAAGCAAAACATGATCACACTTTAGTACTCTACGGGTGTTAATCACATATCAATGTGAACAAGATTATTGACTCTAGTAAACCCTTTGGGTGTTGGTCACATGGTGGTGTGAACTATTGGTGTTAGATGACATGACGACGCACTACTGTAGGATGCTACTAACGCGACACTACAATCAGAGACCCTTCGAAGAAACTGTGTGCGATGCATTAATCGCAAACGGTGATGTAAAAAACCGCCAAAAAAGATGCAAAGCGTTTGCGATGAATGATACATCAAACACGATTCAGATTTTAGTTGCGTGTGCGATGAGGGGCATATGGTTGATCCGTATGAACTATTTGCGATGAGACAGAACAATAGAAACAGGCAGCCAGATCAAGGTGTGTGCGATTCACGGCATACAGTTCGCTCCAATGAACCGTTTGCCATGATTGAGGTGAACACAAACGATTCGGCGTAACAAGATGTGTGTGATACCCGACAAATAGGTCGGTAATCAGAATTGTGTGTGATCATTATAAACAGCCCATACAGTCTTTTTTTGTGAATTCTGTGCTCGTTGATGTCTGGTAGAACTACGTGGGTATTTCCCCAAAGAGGAAGGGATGATGTAGTATAGCGACGGTAGGTATTTCCCTCAGTGATGAGACCAAGGTTATCAACCAGTAGGAGAACCTCCTCACACCACGTAAACAACACCTGCACACAAGTAACAAATACTCGCAACCCGACGTGTTGAAGGGGTTGTCAATCCCTTTCGGGTACGACGCCTCTAGTGGGCAAATAATGTGACGTAAAAAGTGGTAGATGGGATAAATAGATCGCGGAACAAATAAATTGCAGCAAGGTATTTTTGTATTTTTGGTTTAATAGATCTGGAAATAAATGCAATTGAAAATAGATCGCAAAGGCAAATATGATGAAAAGAGACCCGGGGGCCATAGGTTTCACTAGTGGCTTCACTCGAGAAAAATAGCAAACGGTGGGAAAATAATTACTGTTGGGCAATTGAAAGAACTTCAAATAATCATGACGGTATCCAGGCAATGATCATTATATAGGCATCACGTCCAAGATTAGTAGACCGACTCCTGCCTGCATCTACTACTATTACTCCACACATCGACCGCTAACCAGCATGCATCTAGCGTATTAAGTTCATGATAAAACGGAGTAATGCATTAAGAATGATGACATGATGTAGACAAGATTCGTTTATCTATTGCGATAGATATAGATCTCATCTTGTTATCCTTAGTAGCAACGATACATACGTGTCGGTTCCCTTTCTATCACTGGGATCAAGCACCATAAGATCGAACCCACTACAAAGCACCTCTTCCCATTGCAAGATAAATAGATCAAGTTGGCCAAACAAAACCCAAATATCGGAGAAGAAATACGAGGCTATAAGCAATCATGCATATAAGAGATCAAAGAAGACTCAAATAACTTTCATGGATAAAAACATAGATTTGATCATAAAGTCAAAGTTCATCGGATCCCAACAAACACACCGCCAAAAGACTTACATTATATGGATCTCCAAGAAATCATTGTATTGATAATTGAGAGAGAGAGAGAGAGAGAGAGAGAGGAAGCCATCTAGCTACTAACTACGAACCCGTAGGTCTACAAAGAACTACTCACGCATCATAGGAGAGGCACCAATGGAAGTGGTGAACCCCTCCATGACGGTGTCTAGATTGGATCTTGGAGGTTCTGGACTCTGCGGTGGCTGGATCAATATTTCGTCGACTCCCCTAGGGTTTCTGAAATATTTGGGTATTTATAGAGCAAAGAGGCGGTTCGGGGGGCACCTGAGGTGCGCACAACCCACAAGGGCGCGCTTGGGCCTCCTTGCGTGCCCTGGTGGGTGATGCTCACCTCGAGAAGCCCCTCAGGTGCTTCCTTGGCCCATTGGCTTTCTTCTGGCCCAAAAAAAATCCTCCAGGAGTTGCTTGTGTTTGGACTCCGTCTGATATTGATTTCCTATGATGTAAAAAACATGCAGAAAACATCAACTGGCATTGGGCACTATGTCAATAGGTTAGTACCAAAAAATGATATAAAATGACTATAAAATGATTGTAAAACATCCAAGAATGATAATATAACAGCATGGAACAATCAAAAATTATAGATACATTGGAGACGTATCAACATCCCCAAGCTTAATTCCTGCTCGTCCTCAAGTAGGTAAATGATAAAAACAGAATTTTTGACGTGGAATGCTGCCTAACATGTTCATCACATTCTTTTCTTTATAGCATGGACATATGGACTTTTATATGATTCAAAGCAATAGTCTAGTTTTGACATGAAGACTTTCATACTCAGGCATACCAACAAGCAACCATGTCTTTCAAAATATCAACACTAAAGCAAGTTATCCCTAGCCCATCATGCTCAATCATTGATCCATTCATGAAACACACTCGAATATTAGCTACACCCAATGCTCAAATACGATCATAGTGCCCCTTAGTTGGTGCTTTATAAGAGAAGATGGAGACTCAAATTCAAAATAAAAATTGCATAAGTAAAAGAAAGGCCCTTCGCGGAGGGAAGTAGGGATTTGTAGAGGTGCTAGAGCTCAAATCTTAAATTGAGAGATAAAATTATTTTTGAGAGGCATACTTTTCCTACCAACGAAAATGACTTGGAGCATCCCAACACTTTCCATGATAGATACATCATAGGCGGTTCCCAAACAGAAAATAAAGTTTATTCCTTTTTCCACCATAACTTTCACTTTCCATGGCTAGCTGTATTCACGGGTGCTCTCCATACCAACACTTTCCAAGGAATTTATTATTTGACAACTTAAAGTAAATTCATTTATTCATTTCGGGACTGGGCATCCCTAGTACCTTTGCCGTACTCTCGTGCAATGACGAGTGAATAAACACTCATCGTGAGAATAACACATCTAGCATGGAAAATATTGGCTACGCTTTACCGCCTCGCGAGTAGTAGAGCACACAAAAGAGAAATTTATTTTGAATATTAGAGATGGCACATGCAAATTTTCTTAGAACGACATGGAAATACCGCATATAGGTAGGTATAGTGGACTCATTTGGCAAAACTGGTTAAAGGGTTTTGGATGCACAAGTAGTGATCATACTTAGTGCAAAATGAAGGATAGCAAAAAGATTGAGAAGCAAGCAACCAAAAAGCGAAAAATCTAGTACCCAAGAATTAAGCATAAATAACACCGAATAATGCACCATAAGTAGGATAGAAATTTCATGGCATAACTATTGACTTTCGTGCTTGCATAGGAAATCACAAACCTTAGCATCAATATTCTTACTAAAGCACAATTACTCATCAACGTGACTCACATATCATATCGTCATATCTCAAAACCATTACTAAGAATCAAGTTTATTTTGTCCAATGATCTTCAGGAAAGTTTTTATTATATCCTCCTTGGATATCTATCACTTTGGGACTATTTTCATATGTTGCTTTTGATAAGCTCAAACAAATATAAGTGAGGATCATGAGCATAATTTTTTTTCTCAAAATAATCTAAGTGAACCAATAGAGAATTTCTTAAAAATTTACTAACTCCAAAATAAATCCAAGTTAAGCATGAGAGCATTTCTTCAAAATTAACAAAGCACACCGTGCTAAAAAAGATATAAGTGAAGTACTAGAGCAAGTCCATGGCTCTAAAAATTTAAGAGAAGCATAGGAGCAAGCATAGCATAATTTTTGGCTCTCTAAAAAGGGTGTGTCCTGAAAGGATTCAACACTTAAAACACAAAGCAAAACAAGCAAAGACTCATATCATACAATACGCTCCAAGCAAAACTCATATCATGTGACGAATAAAAATATAGTTTCAAGTAAAATACCGATGGTTGTTAGAAGAAAGCGGGGATGCCCCTCGGGGGCATCCCCAAGCTTAGTTGTTTGCTACTTCTTTGAGTATTTTCTTGGGGTGCATAGGGCATCCCCAAGCTTAGCCTTTTGGTTATCCTTATTCCTTCATCCATCATAAGATAAACCAAAACTTGAAAACTTCAATCACACAAAACTCAAACAAAATCTTCGTGAGATCCGTTAGTATAAGAAACCAAACCACTACTATAAGTACTATATCAAACCTATTATTATTTTGTTTTTGCATTATATATACTGTATTTCAACTTTTCTATGGAAAAAACTCATCAAAGAAAACCATAGAATCATCAAAACAAGCACACAACGCAGAGAAAACAGAATCTGTCAAAAACAGAACAGTCTGTAGCAATCTGAGAATTTCGAATACCTATGTAACTCCAAAAATTATGAAATAATTGGTGGACGTGAGGAATTTGTCTATTAACCCTCTACAAAAAGAATCAACTTAAAGAACTCTTCTGAAAAAAATTACAACGAATCTCATGAGCGCAAAAGTTTCTGTTTTTCAGCAAGATCAAATAAACTTTCACCCAAGTCTTCCCTAAGGTCTTAGTTGGCACAAACACTAATTAAAACACAAAAAACACAATCGTAACAGTAGCATAATTGTTCTAACACTCAAGAACAGAAAACAAAAAGCAAAAATAAATTTTATTCATTGGGTTGCCTCCCAACAAGCGCTATCGTTTTATGCCCTAGCTAGGCATAAAGTTTTATTGATGCTCACACGAAAGATAAGAATTGAAGCACAAAGGGAGCATCATAAAACATACTTCCTATGCATAGGCATTTTATAAGCAAACAAATTATCAAGGCAAGCAAAAACTAGCATGTGCAAGGAAGAAGAAAGAAACATTAGCAATCTCAACATGAAGAGAGGTAATTTAGTAACATGAAAAATCTCTACAACCATATATTCCTCTCTCATAATAATTACATGTAGGATCATAATAAAATTCAACAATATAGCTATCACATAACATATTCTCAACACGATCCACATGCATGCGAAGTTGACACTCTTCCAAAATAGTGGGATTAACATTAACTAAAGTCATGACCTCTTCAAACCCACTTTTATCAAAAATTTCATAAGATTGAATATTCTCCAAATTAGTGGGATCTAAAGTTGACACTATTCCAAACCCACTTTCAATATTATTGCAAACACTATTATCAATCTCATATTCATCATGGGGATTAAATAAATTTTCAAGATCATAAGAAGAATCACCCCAATCATGATCATTGCAATAAGTAGTGGACATAGCAAAATAGCATCCCCAAGCTTGGGGTTTTGCATATTATTACCAGAATTGACATTAATAGAATTTATAGTAAAATCATTGCAATCATGATTTTTATTCAAATAGCTATCATGAATCACTTCATAAATTCTTTCATCAAAATTTTCAGATTCACAAATCTCAAGCAAAACTTCATAAAGATAATCTAGTGTATGCAAATCACTAGCAATTTGTTCATGATAATTGGATGTCTTAAAAAGATTAGCAAGTGGATGAGCATCCATATCAAGAGATATTTATCAAGCAAAGATGCAAGCAAATAGAAGACACATGTCACACAAGCAAAGAAGAGATCTGACGAGAAAACGACAAACGAAAAAGAGAGCGAGTAAAACGGCAAAGTTTTGTGAAGTGGGGGAGAGGAAAATGAGAGGCAAATGGCTAATAATGTTAATTGTGAGGAGATGAGATTTGTGATTAGGAACCTAGTTGATTTGAAGATCCTCCCCGGGAACGGCGCCAGAAATGGCACATTGACGGGAGACTATCTTGAGGTGATCCTCCCCGGCAACGGTGCCAGAAATTCCTTTTGATGTCTGGTAGAACTACGTGGGTATTTCCCCAAAGAGGAAGGGATGATGCAATATAGCGACGGTAGGTATTTCTCTCAGTGATGAGATCAAGGTTACCGAACCAGTTGGAGAACCTCCTCACACCATGTAAACATCATCTTCATACAAATAACAAATACTCACAACCCGACGTGTTAAAGGGGTTGTGAATCCCTTCGGGTACGGCGCCTCTAGTGGGCAAATAACGTGAGGTAAAAAGTGGTAGATAGGATAAATATATCGCGGAACAAATAAATTGCAGCAAGGTATTTTTGTATTTTTGGTTTAATAGATATGGAAATAAATGCAATTGAAAATAGATCGCAAAGGCAAATATGATGAAAAGAGACCCGGGGGCCGTAGGTTTCACTAGTGGCTTCTCTCGAGAAAAATAGCAAACGGTGGGAAAATAATTGAAGGAAATATGCCCTAGAGGCAATAATAAAGTTATTATTTATTTCCTTATTTCATGATAAATGTTTACTATTCATGCTAGAATTGTATTAACCGGAAACATAATACTTGTGTGAATACATAGACAAACATAGTGTCACTAGTATGCCTCTACTTGACTGGCTCGTTTATCAAAGATGGTTATGTTTCCTAGCCATGGACAAAAGAGTTGTCATTTGATTAACGGGATCACATCATTAGGAGAATGATGTGATTGACATGACCCATTCTGTTCGCCTAGCACTTGATCGTTTAGTATGTTGCTATTGCTTTCTTCATGACTAATACATGTTCCTGTAACTATGAGATTATGCAACTCCCTTTTACCGGAGGAACACTTTGGGTGCTACCAAATGTCACAACGTAACTGGGTGATTATAAAGGTGCTCTAAAGGTGTTTCCGAAGGTACATGTTGGGTTGGCATAATTCGAGATTAGGTTTTGTCACTCCGATTGTTGGAGAGGTATCTCTGGGCCCTCTCGGTAATACTCATCACCTAAGCCTTGCAAGCATTGTAACTAATGAGTTAGTTATAAGATGATGTATTACGGAACGAGTAAAGAGACTTGCCGGTAATGAGATTGAACTAGGTATTGGATACCGACGATCAAATCTCGGGCAAGTAACATACCGATGACAAAGGGAACAACGTATGTTGTTATGCGGTTTGACCGATAAAGATCTTCGTAGAATATGTAGGAACCAATATGGGCATCCAGGTCCCGCTATTGGTTATTGACCGAGAATGGTTCTAGGTCATGTCTACATAGTTCTTGAACCCGTAGGGTTCGCACGCTTAATGTTACGATGATAGTTTTATTATGAGTTTATAAGTTTTGATGTACCGAAGTTTGTTCGGAGTCCGGATGTGATCACGGACATGACGAGGAGTCTCGAAATGGTCGAGACATAAAGATTGATATATTGGAAGCCTATGTTTGGACATCGGAATGGTTCCGGGTGAAATCGGGATTTTACCGGAACACCGGGGGGTTACCGGAACCCTCCCGGGGGATAATGGGCCTTAGTGGGCGGAGAGGGAGAAGAGGAAGGGCCGGCCAGGGCAGGCCGCGCGCCCCCTCCCCCCTAGTCCGAATAGGACAAGGAAGGGGGGGGGGGGGTGGCACCCCCCTTTCCTCTTTCCCCTCCCCCCTTTCCTTCTCCACCAAGGCAAGAGGGTGGAGTCCTACTCCCGGTGGGAGTAGGACTCCTCCAGGCGCACCCCTAGGGGGCCGGCCGCACCTCCCCCTCCCTCCTTTATATACGGGGGCGGGGGGCACCCCATAGACACACATGTTGATCTACGGATCGTTCCTTAGCCGTGTGCGGTGCCCCCCTCCACCATATTCCACCTCGGTCATATTGTCGCGGAGTTTAGGCGAAGCCCTGCGCCGGTAGAACATCATCATCGTCACCACGCCGTCGTGCTGATGGAACTCATCTCCGGAGCTTCGCTGGATCGGAGGCCGGAGATCATCATCGAGCTGAACGTGTGTTGAACTCGAAGGCCCCGTACGTTCGGTGCTTGGATCGGTCGGATCGTGAAGATGTACGACTACATCAACCGCATTGTGCTAACGCTTCCGCTTACGGTCTATGAGGGTACGTGGACATTCACTCTCCCCTCTCATTGCTATGCATCACCATGATCTTGCGTGTGCGTAGGAATTTTTTTGAAATTACTACGTTCCCCAACAGTGGCATCCGAGCCTAGGTTTTATGCGTTGATGTTATATGCACGAGTAGAACACAAGTGAGTTGTGGGCGATACAAGTCATACTGCTTACCAGCATGTCATACTTTGGTTCGGCGGTATTGTTGGATGAAGCGGCCCGGACCGACATTATGCATACGCTTACGCAAGACTGGTTTTACCGCCGTGCTTTGCACACAGGTGACTAGCGGGTCAGTTTCTCCAACTGTAGTTGAACCGAGTGTGGCTACGCCCGGTCCTTGCGAAGGTTAAAACAACACCAACTTGACAAACTATCGTTGTGGTTTTGATGCGTAGGTAAGAACGGTTCTTGCTAAGCCCGTAGCAGCCACGTAAAACTTGCAACAACAAAGTAGAGGACGTCTAACTTGTTTTTGCTGGGCATATTGTGATGTGATATGGTCAAGACGTGATGCTATATTTTATTGTATGAGATGATCATGTTTTGTAACCGAAGTTATCGGCAACTGGCAGGAGCCATATGGTTGTCGCTTTATTGTATGAAATGCAAACGCCCTGTAATTGCTTTACTTTATCACTAAGCGGTAGCGATAGTCGTAGAAGCAATAAATGGCGTAACGACAACGATGCTACGATGGAGATCAAGGTGTCGCGCCAGTGACGATGGTGATCACGACGGTGCTTCGGAGATGGAGATCACAAGCACAAGATGATGATGGCCATATCATATCACTTATATTGATCGCATGTGATGTTTATCCTTTATGCATCTTATCTTGCTTTGATTGACGGTAGCATTTTAAGATGATCTCTCACTAAAAATTATCGAGAAGTGTTCTCCCTGAGTATGCACCGTTGCCAAAGTTCGTCGTGCCCAGACACCACGTGATGATCGGGTGTGATAAGCTCTACGTCCATCTACAACGGGTGCAAGCCAGTTTTGCACACGCGGAATACTCAGGTTAAACTTGACGAGCCAAGCATATGTAGATATGGCCTCGGAACACAGAGACCGAAAGGTCGAGCGTGAATCATATAGTAGATATGATCAACATAATGATGTTCACCATTGAAAACTACTCCATCTCACGTGATGATCGGTTATGGTTTAGTTGATTTGGATCACATGATCACTTAGATGACTAGAGAGATGTCTGTCTAAGTGGGAGTTCTTAAGTAATATAATTAATTGAACTTAAATTTATCATGAACTTAGTCCTGGTAGTATTTTGCAAATTATGTTGTAAGATCAATAGCTTGCGTTGTTGCTTTCATATGTTTATTTTGATATGTTCCTAGAGAAAATTGTGTTGAAAGATGTTAGTAGCAATGATGCGGATTGGATCCGTGATCCGAGGTTTATCCTCATTGCTGCACAGAAGAATTATGTCCTTAATGCACCGCTAGGTGACAGACCTATTGCAGGAGCAGATGCAGACGTCATGAACGTTTGGCTAGCTCAATATGATGACTACTTGATAGTTTAGTGCACCATGCTTAACAACTTAGAATCGGGACTTCAAGGACGTTTTGAACGTCATGGACCATATGAGATGTTCCAGAAATTGAAGTTGATATTTCAAGCAAATACCCGAGTTGAGAGATATGAAGTCTCCAACAAGTTCTATAGCTAAAAGATGGAGGAGAATCGCTCAACTAGTGAGCATGTGCTTAGATTGTCTGTGTACTTCAATTGCTTGAATCAAGTGGGAGTTAATCTTCCAGATAAGATAGTGATTGACATAATTCTCTAGTCACCATCACTAAGTTACTAGAACTTCGTGATGAACTATAGTATGCAAGGGATAACAAAAACAATTCCCGAGCTCTTCGTGATGTTGAAATCGACGAAGGTAGAAATCAAGAAAGAGCATCAAGTGTTGATGATTAACAAGACCACTAGTTTCAAGAGAAGGGCAAAGGGAAAGAAAGGGAACTTCAAGTGGAAAGACAAGAAAGTTGTCACTCCTGCGAAGAAGCCCAAAGCTGGACCATAGCCTGAAACTAAGTGCTTAAACTACAAAGGAAATGGTCACTGGAAGCGGAAGTGCCCTGAATATTTGGTGGATAAGAAGGATGGCAAAGTGAACAAGGGTATATTTGATATACATGTTATTGATGTGTGCTTTACTAGTGTTTATAGTAGCCCCTTAGTATTTGATACTTGTTCGGTTGCTAAGATTAGTAACTCGAAACAGGAGTTACAGAATAAACAAAGACTAGTTGAAGGGGAAATGACAATGAGTGTTGGAAATAGTTCCAAGATTGATATGATCATCATCGCACACTCCCTATACTTTCGGGATTAGTGTTAAACCTAAATAAATGTTATTTGGCATTTGCATTGAGCATGAATATGATTTGATCATGTTTATTGCGATACAGTTATTCATTTGAAGTTAAAGAATAATTGTTATTCTGTTTACATGAATAAGACCTTCGATGGTTATACACCCAATGAAAATAGTTTGTTGGATCTCGATCATAGAGATACACATATTCATAATATTGATGCCAAAAGATGCAAAGTTAATAATGATAGTGCAACTTATTTGTGGCACTGCCGTTTGGGTCATATCGGTGTAAAGCGCATGAAGAAACTCCATAAATATGGATTTTCGAAATCACTTGGTTATGAATCATTTGATGCTTGCGAACCGTGCCTTTTTGGGCAAGATGACTAAAACTCCGTTCTCCGGAACAATGGAACAAGCTACTGACTTAATGGAAATAATACATATCGATGTATGCGATCCAATGAGTGTTGATGCTCGTGGCAAGTATCGTTATTTTCTGACCTTCACAAGATGATTTGAGCAGATATGGGTATATCTACTTGATGAAACATAAGTCTGAAATAATTGAAAGGTTCAAAGAATTTCAGAGTGAAGTGGAAAAATCATCGTAACAAGAAAATAAAGTTTCTGCGATCTGATCGCGGAGACGAATATTTGAGTTACGAGTTTCGTCTTCAATTAAAACAATGTGGAATAGTTTCACAACTCACGCCACCTGGAACACCACAACGTTATGGTGTGTCCGAACGTCGTAACCGCACTTTATAGGATATGGTGCGATCTATGATGTGTCTTACTAAATACCACTATTGTTTTGGGGTTATGCATTAGAGACAACTGCATTCACGTTAAAAGGGCACCATCTAAATCCGTTGAGACGACACCATATGAACTGTGGTTTAGCAAGAAACCCAAGTTGTCGTTTCTTAAAGTTTGGAGTTGTGATGCTTATATGAAAAAGTTTTTCAACCTGATAAGCTCGAACCCAAATCGGAGAAGTGCGTCTTCATAGAATACCCAAAGGAAACTGTTGGGTAATCCTTCTATCACAGATCCGAAGGCAAAACATTCGTTGCTAAAAATGGATCCTTTCTAGAGAAGGAGTTTCTCTCGAAAGAAGTGAGTGGGAGGAAAGTAGAACTTGATGAGGTAACTGTACCTTCTCCCGAATTGGAAAATAGTTCATCACTAAAATCAGTTCCAGTGATTCCTACACCAATTAGTGAGGAAGCTAATGATATTGACCATGAAACTTCAGATCAAGTTACTACAGAACCTCGTAGGTCTTCCAGAGTACAGTCCGCACCAGAGTGGTACGGTAATCCTGTTCTGAAAGTCATGTTACTAGACCGTGATAAACCTACGAACTATGAGGAAGCAATGATGAGCCCAGATTCCGCGAAATGGCTTGAGGCCATGAAATCTGAGATGGGATCCATGCATGAGAACAAAGTGTGGACTTTGGTGGAGTTGCTCGTTGATCGGCAAGCCATATTGAGAATAAATGGATCTTCAAGAGGAAGACGGACGTTGATAGTAGTGTTACTATCTACAAAGCTCAACTTGTCGCAAAAAGGTTTTTGACAAGTTCAAGGTGTTGACTACAATGAGATTTTCTCAACTGTAGTGATGCTTAAGTCTGTCCGAATCATGTTAGCAATTGCCACATTTTATGAAATCTGGCAAATGGATGTCAAAACTGCATTCCTTAATGGTTTTATTAAAGAAAAGTTGTATATGATACAACCAGAAGGTTTTGTCAATCCTAAAGGTGCTAACAAAATGTGCAAGCTCCAACAATTCATCTATGGACTGGTGCAAGCATCTCAGAGTTGGAATATACGCTTTGATAAGTTGATTAAAGCATATAGTTTTGTACAGACTTACGGTGAAGCCTTTATTTACAAGAAAGTGAGTGGGAGCACTACAACATTTCTGATAAGTATATGTGAATGACATATTGTTGATCGGAAATAATGTAGAATTATTTTGCAAAGCATAAAGGAGTGTTTGAAAGGAGTTCTTTAAAAGAAACACCTCAGTAAAGCTACTTACATATTGAGCATCAAGATCTATTGAGATAGATCAAGATGCTTGATAAGTTTTTCAATAAGTACATACCTTGACAAGATTTTGAAATAGTTCAAAATGGAACAGTCAAAGAAAGAGTTCTTGCCTATGTTGCAAAGGTGTGAAATTGAGTAAGACTCGAATCCCAACCAAGGCAGAAAATAGAAAGGAGAATGAAAGTCATTCCCTATGCCTCAGTCATAGGTTCTACAAAGTATGCCATGCTATGGACCAGACCTATTGTATACTCTGCCCTGGTTTGGCAAGGGAGTACAATAGTGATCTAGGAGTAGGTCACTGGACATTGATCAAAATTATCCTTAGTGAGAACTAAGGAAATATTTCTCGATTATGGAGGTGATAAAAGAGCCCGTCATAAAAATTTACAACGATGCAAGCTTTTACACCAATCCAGATGACTCTAAGTCTCAATCTGGATACATATTGAAAGTGGGAGCAATTAGCTAGAGTAGCTTCGTGCAGAGCATTGTGGACATAGAATATTTGCAAAATACATACGGCTCTGAATATGACAGACCCGTTGACTAAACTTCTCTCACAAGCAAAACATGATCATACCTTTGTACTCTTTGGGTGTTAATCACATAGCGATGTGAACTAGATTATTGACTCTAGTAAACCCTTTGGGTGTTGGTCACATGACGATGTGAACTATGGGTGTTAATCATATACAGATATGATTATTGGTGTTAAATCAAATGGCAATGTGAACTAGATTATTGACTCTAGTGCAAGTGGGAGACTGAAGGAAATATGCCCTAGAGGCAATAATAAAGTTATTATTTATTTCCTTATTTCATGATAAATGTTTATTATTCATGCTAGAATTGTATTAACCGGAAATATAATACTTGTGTGAATACATAGACAAACATAGTGTCACTAGTATGCCTCTACTTGACTGGCTCGTTTATGAAAGATGGTTACGTTTCCTAGCCATGGACAAAAGAGTTGTCATTTGATTAACGGGATCACATCATTAGGAGAATGATGTGATTGACATGACCCATTCTGTTAGCCTAGCACTTGATCGTTTAGTATGTTGCTATTGCTTTCTTCATGACTTATACATGTTCCTGTAACTATGAGATTATGCAACTCCCATTTACCGGAGGAACACTTTGGGTGCTACCAAACATCACAACATAACTGGGTGGTTATAAAGGTGCTCTACAGGTGTTTCCGAAGGTACATGTTGGGTTGGCATAATTCGAGATTAGGTTTTGTCACTCCGATTGTCGGAGAGGTATCTCTGGGCCCTCTCAGTAATACTCATCACCTAAGCCTTGCAAGCATTGTAACTAATGAGTTAGTTATAAGATGATGTATTACGGAACGAGTAAAGAGACTTGCCGGTAATGAGATTGAACTAGGTATTGGATACCGACGATCAAATCTCGGGCAAGTAACATACCGATGACAAAGGGAACAACGTATGTTGTTATGCGGTTTGACCGATAAAGATCTTCGTAGAATATGTAGGAACCAATATGGGCATCCAGGTCCCGCTATTGTTTATTGACCGAGAATGGTTCTAGGTCATGTCTACATAGTTCTCGAACCCGTAGGGTCCGCACGCTTAACGTTACGATGAAAGTTTTATTATGAGTTTATAAGTTTTGAAGTACCGAAGTTTGTTCGGAGTCCCGGATGTGATCACAGACATGACGAGGAGTCTCGAAATGGTCGAGACATAAAGATTGATATATTGGAAGCCTATGTTTGGACATCGGAATGGTTCCGGGTGAAATCGGGATTTTACCGGAACACGGGGGGGGGGGGGGGGTGTTACCGGAACCCTCCCGGGGGATAATGGGCCTTAGTGGGCCAAGAGGGAGAAGAGGAAGGGCCGGCCAGGGCAGGCCGCACGCCCCCTCCCCCCTAGTACGAATAGGACAAGGAAGGGGGGGGGCGCCCCCCTTTCCTCTTTCCCCTCCCCCCTTTCCTTCTCCACCAAGGCAAGAGGGGGGAGTCCTACTCCCGGTGGGAGTAGGACTCCTCCAGGTGCACCCCTAGGGGGCCGGCCGCACCTCCCCCCTCCCTCCTTTATATACGGGGGCGGGGGGCACCCCATAGACACACAAGTTGATCTACGGATCGTTCCTTAGCCGTGTGCGGTGCCCCCCTCCACCATATTCCACCTCGGTCATATCGTCGCGGAGTTTAGGCGAAGCCCTGCGCCGGTAGAACATCATCATCGTCACCACACCGTTGTGCTGACGGAACTCATCTCCGGAGCTTCGCTGGATCGGAGGCCGGAGATCGTCATCGAGCTGAACGTGTGCTGAACTCGGAGGCCCTGTACGTTCGGTGCTTGGATCGGTCGGATCGTGAAGACGTATGACTACATCAACCGCGTTGTGCTAACGCTTCCGCTTACGGTCTATGAGGGTACATGGACATACACTCTCCCCTCTCGTTGCTATGCATCACCATGATCTTGCGTGTGCGTAGGATTTTTTTTGAAATTACTATGTTCCTCAACAATAATTACTATTGGGCAATTGATAGAACTTCAAATAATCATGACAGTATCCAGGCAATGATCATTATATAGGCATCACGTCCAAGATTAGTAGACCAACTCCTGCCTGCATCTACTACTATTACTCCACACATCGACCGCGAACCAGCATGCATCTAGTGTAGTAAATTCATGATAAAACGGAGTAATGCATTAAGAATGATGACATGATGTAGACGAGATTTGTTTACCTATTGCGATAGATATAGATCTCATCTTGTTATCCTTAGTAGCAACGATACATACGTGTCGGTTCCCTTTCTATCACTGGGATCAAGCACCGTAAGATCGAACCCACTACGAAGCACCTCTTCCCATTGCAAGATAAATAGATCAAGTTGGCCAAACAAAACCCAAATATCAGAGAAGAAATACGAGGCTATAAGCAATCATGCATATAAGAGATCAAAGAAGACTCAAATAACTTTCATGGATAAAAACATAGATCTGATCATAAACTCAAAGTTCATCGGATGCCAACAAACACACCGCCAAAAGACTTACATCATATGGATTTCCAAGAAATCATTGTATTGATAATCGAGCGAGAGAGAGAGAGAGAGAGAGAGAGAGAGAGAGAGAGAGAGAGGAAGCCATCTAGCTACTAACTACGGACCCGTAGGTCTACAAAGAACTACTCACGCATCATAGGAGAGGCACCAATGGAAGTGGTGAACCCCTCCATGACGGTGTCTAAATTGGATCTTGGAGGTTCTGGACTCTGCGGCGGCTGGATCAATATTTCGTCGACTCCCCTAGGGTTTTTGAAATATTTGGGTATTTATAGAGCAAAGAGGCAGTTCAGGGGGCACCTGAGGTGCGCACAACCCACCAGGGCGCGCTTGGGCCTCCTTGCGCGCCCTGGTGGGTGCTGCTCACCTCGAGCAGCCCCTCAGCTGCTTCCTTGGCCCATTGGCTTTCTTCTGGCCCAAAATAAATCCTCCAGGAGTTGCATTGTGTTTGGACTCCGTCTGATATTGATTTCCTGTGATGTAAAAAACATGCAGAAAACATCAACTGGCATTGGGCACTATGTCAATAGGTTAGTACCAAAAATGATATAAAATGACTATAAAATTATTGTAAAACATCCAAGAATGATAATATAACAGCATGGAACAATCAAAAATTATAGATACATTGGAGACGTATCAACATGTCGGGGAGAACTGATCCTCGAGCACCTATGGGGCCGGGGGACTGGGCCCCTTTCGGTTCGGCGGGGGGCGGAGATCACACGAAGAGCAGATCGAGGCGAAGCACACGAGCTGTTTACCCAGCTTCGGAGCTCTCCGGAGAGATAATACTCCTACTGCTGCTTGTTTGATTATCTTGTGTTCTTGCTCCAGAGAGGGAGCGTAGTGTTTTTCTGGGTTCCGAACTAGTCGAACCTCTCTAAACTGTCCAACCCCCCCTACGTTGCGCATGGGCCTCCTTTTATATGCTAAAGTGGTCACCGACAGGTGGCAACGCAGAGAAGGGTACAAATGTAAAAAGCGAGGTGGTTGGTACAGTTACTTGTACAGCGCGCCCTACCTAACCCTGACGGTAGGGGACAAGGGCATTAAATGCCTGTCTGAGTCGCCCAAACAGTGCAAAAAAGGACCGTTAGGGGCGCCACCGTTCGCCACGATGGCGATCTTGTCAGCTCCCCATGCCACTGCGCACCGCTGGCTACACAGCCTCCCGCCACGCGCGCCTGGAGAGGCCCCCAGAGTGACACGTTGGTGGATGCGCTGGAGCGTGGGCGCAGAGTGACCGCCTGCCGCGGCAAGCGCCTTGCCGCTGTTGTTATCTTGTCGGGTCCAGAAGCCTGTCGCTCACCGGGCCTCGAGGTACCTTGGTTGGTCTTCCCGGCAAGCTCCTCTTGCCGGGGCCTTGCTGCCTTGCCGGAGCGCGTGGAGCGTCGCGGCAAGTTCCTTCGAGTGCCTTGGTCGGCCTTCCCGGCAAGCTCCTCTTGCCGGGGCCTTGTCTCCTGAGCTTAAATACTTTGTTCTTGAATGGCTCCAAGGGAACTGCGGAGGATCTTGGCGTTTGCCCGGCAAGCCTTGCCGTGGGGCGCTGCAACTGCCCGTGCACAAGTTCGGGGTACTAGGGTACCCCTATTCTAGTACACCGACAGGAGCCCCCGGGCCTGGGCCAGACACGATGCCGAGCGCTGTTGGGCCAGGCCCAAGACAGGGCACGGGCACACGCGGACTGGGCCATACTGAATCTTGCTCCGTATCCACCGTGCTCTCCCATAACGGCACGCGTTGAATGCGGCATCGTGGGAGAGATTGTGGGTGGTTGTTTATTTGGAAGGGCGAAACGTCCGCCCCGTCCCTCTTTATAAGCAGAGGAAACAGGGGCAGTTTGTTCCCCCTCGCTGGTTGCTGCTACTCCACTTTTACGAACCTCCGCCGCTCCCCCCCTTCTTCTCGAAGCCGAGAGGGCAGCGCTCCGCCCCCCCCATTGCCACCAACATCACCAGCGCTGTCGACCTCCCCCACCACCTCCGCCATGGCTCCGAAAGCAGACAAGGGAAAGGGCGTGAGGTCGGCCGAGGCGCAGCGGCTCGCGGCGCTGCGGAAGGAGCGGGCGATCTTCTCCCCTCAGCTCGGTGTGAAGGAGCTGAGGGAGTACTTCTACCTCTTTTGGGCGACGGAGACGCGGGCGCACCTGCGCATGAGGGTACTCCCGGCTGCTGCTTCGGAACTGGCTCCAAACGGGTATCCCTTCTTCGCGCTATTCTTCTATTGCGGGCTCTGCCCGCCCTTCTCGGAGTTTTTCTGTGACATCATGAACACCTACGGCTTCCGCCTCCTTGACTTCACCCCCAACGCCGTTCTGACCATGGCAGTTTTCGCACATTTGTGCGAAAACTTTGTCGGAGTCCACCCCAGTGTTGCCCTTTTCCGCCACTACTTCATACCTCGGGTAGAGAGAGGAGAGCCGCTTGCCGGAGGGATTGCCTGGATCTCAAGAGTCGGCAAGAAGGAGGCGTACTTGGATGGTGAGCTTCGCAGCAAGTGGGAGGAGTGGAGAGCGGAGTGGTGCTGGATCGTTGAGGAGAATCCGCAGCCCTTCACCGCCGTGCGCCAAACTCCAATAGTGCGCGGCAATGACTGGAGCAACGTGGCCCCGGAAGACGAGAGGCTGAAGATCTCCATCACTAGGATCCTTCGCCTCAGGCTTGCCGGGCTCACTGTAGGCGCTGTAGGCGTAGATTTCCTCCGCCGCCGCATCGCCCCCTTGCAGGAGAGGGGGAGGCCCGCCTGGGAATTCAAGAACTCGGCGGACATCATGAGGCTGCGGCCGGGCCTCAACTACAACTTCACCGTCTTGGAGCTGGATGCAATGCTCCTGGAGTTGTTCAAACGCGACCCCCAGCACCCGTTCACGCTGCCGAGGGGCGTTGTCCCCTTATGCAACAATTCTTCGCTTGACTGGATCCGTGCCATGATGCCGTTGTGTGATTCACACGGAATCGTTCCAACTTGGCAAGAGCCTGCGGATGACATCGTGCAAGCGTTCTTCGACAACTTGGAAGAAGTGCCGGTCCGCGCCGACGAGCAGAAGAGCCTCACCCGTGACACCACCGACGAGGAGCTGCAGCGCATCGCCACTAGGGCGGAGGAGGTTGCGGCCGCAGCTGCCGCGGGTGTGTTTGGGTTCACTGTGGAGGAGGCGGAAGCTGCAGAGGCGGTGAACCTTGCCGAGCGCGTGGAGTTCATGGGCGAGGAGGAGCCTGCTGGTTCCGAAGCCGAGCCGAGCGAGGCTGGCGAGGAGGAGCCCGAGCCTTCAGAAAACCTACCGCAGGCGGAGCCCCCGTCCCCGCCAAGAAGGCGCCTTCGCAGGGCCGGGAACGCAGCGGGACGACAGCCGGGTCAACAGCCGCCGAGTCGTGCAACGCGCTCTACCGCGGCAAGCAATGTTGCCGCGGGAGCGCCTCACGCAACAGCGACAACTGGAGCGGGATCTGCCCGAGCCACCGCCATCGCCCCTGCCAAGCGGGCAAGGGATCCTACTCCTCCGCCTC
Source organism: Triticum aestivum (assembly GCF_018294505.1). Lineage (NCBI taxonomy): Eukaryota > Viridiplantae > Streptophyta > Magnoliopsida > Poales > Poaceae > Triticum > Triticum aestivum. The sequence continues at coordinate 239,335,614 of NC_057813.1, forward strand.
GCCGCACCGGAGGAGGGCCAGACTTCGATCTTTCCGTGCTCAGCTCCGAGGAAGAAGAGTAAGTTTCTTTGGTGCTCTTGCGGTTCTTCAATTTTGCTGTTTATATCTTGTATCTGACTTGCTCCAATCTGGATTCCTTTCTTTTCAGCACGCTGGCCCAGAGAGCGGCGAAGAGGGCCAAGGCCGCAGTGATTGTCATCGAGGATGACCCCACCGTGTCAGCAGGAGGTGGGTCCGAGACCACCTTGACGGACCCGGCAATCACTCCTCACAGCAGCCCCTAGCGCAGCCCCCAACGTGAGTTCATAGTTTAGCCTTCTGCTGCCGGGCGCGCTCGAGTGCTTTTTTCCTTCGTTGACATCTTGCTTGTTGATTTGTCTAGGAGCAGATCAGCCACATCAGGAGCATCCGGAAGCTTGTCCCGAGGCGCCATCTGCTTCGATTACGCCGCCAAGGGAGGGGTCCCCGGTAAGGGAGCGCTCTCCGGCAAGGGAGGACTCTCCGACAAGGGGCAGTTCTCCGGCAAGGGACAGTACCGTCGATCCTGCGGCGGCCGAGACCGCAACGGCAGATCTTGGCACAGGTAATCCACTTGTCAAAGACTTTCCCTTGGGTTCTTCTTCTTCTGATTTTCTTTTCTTAGATTTTTGATTGATTTTTCTCCCTTCTTCGTTCTTTAGACCCCTCTGCTGCCGAGCTAATGGAGACAGAGGGCGCCGGCAAGGAAAGGACCGGTGCTGATGAGACCGCCGGTGAGGAGGCCGCCAAGGCTGCCGCCGCAGAAGCTGGCGAGGGGTCGGGCGATCGTACTGACGACCCTGGGGCCGCAGGAGCGCCAGGCGCTACACCGACCGCCGATCCCTCTGCCGCTGCTGTGGGGCCGGGCTCAGAGGAGCCCCAGCCCGGCGCCTACTTGAAGGCCGGCGACGGTATCTTCATCAAGCTACCCTGGGCGTCGAGCTCCAGGGCACCGGTCGAGGGAGAATCTTTCGATGAGGAGGTGCTCGCCTCTGCCGGACTGTCGTTGGTCGACGCGCCCAGCAGCAGCAGTGGCGAGCCTGAGGAGGAGCAGCTGTTGCGGAAGCTGCTGTCACTTTACCACGCGCGGCAAGCCAAGCTGGCTTCCCGGGGTCACAATCAAGAAGCTCTCCGGTCCCTGGCACAGGAGCGGGAGCGACTCGACAAGGAGCGCACGGCCTTCCTTCTCGAGAAGGCCGAAGCTGAGGAGGAGCAAAGGCTGGCCGCCGAGAAGCAGTCCGCACGGGAAGGTGAACTAGTGCAGCGGAAGGCCAACTCGACAGCTATGAGGAGGAGCTTGCCGAGCGCGAGCAAGCACTTGGCGGGGCGCTCAAGGAAGCAAAGGACGCCGCCGCAACCGCAGAGGCCGCCGAGAAGGAGCTAGAGGGGAAGGTGGCGCAGCTGGAGGCCAACATTAGGAAGAGCGGCGAGGAGCTTGCCGCGCTCAAGCGTGAGCGTGAGAAGGACGCTGCTGCCCACGGCGAGCTGCAAGGTCTTCTCGCTGAGAGGGGCAAGGAGCTCAGCGCCGCCAAGGATTCCAAAGCAGACCTGGAGCTGAAGCTGGCCACGCTGACGCAGACACTGGAGGCCACCAAGGAGCGGGAGAAGACCTTGTCGGAGAAGGTCAAGGCTGACGCGGCGCTGCTGGAGAGCATTGCAGTTACCCAGAACTCGTTCAGAGACACTGTGGAGCACTGGACCGAGGGTCTGGTGAACATTGCCGCAGTCATCAACGAGGAGCTGGTGCAGCTGGGGATGGAGGACTTTGGGTATCCTTCCGACGAGAGTCTTCAACCAGCGCCAAGCTCAGCCTGTTCTTCAAGGGCGTGGCGACGGCACTCCAACGGCTCCGGGAGAGGATCCCGAAGCAGCTGGCCGACGAGTCGCGCAAAATCTGCGCCGGGGTTCTCCAGAAGGTGCTGATGAAGGTGGCTTTCCGCAATCCAGGCCTCAGCTTCACCAACGTCCTCAGGTCCTTGCTGCTGGACGCTGATCTGGATGCCCTCAAGGCCCTTGTCGCACCCATTGTGGACAAGGTGAGCGAGATCAAGAGGGTCGAGGGCGGACGCGTAGACCAGGCCGTCCATTTCTTCTTTTCCCTTGCCGCTGCTAATCATGTTATGAAAACATTCTGTTAGGGCTGCGACAAGTTATCTTGTAATATAACTTTATTTCTATTATCAATTGCTATGTTATTTCCTCTACTAGATTCCTTCCTTTGTATGTTTTACCCTACGCTTCTAGGGAACTTGCCGACGCAGGCACCCGAGCTGCGAGCGCTGAGTGCGGAACTTCAGCAGCCTGCTGGCGGTGCTGCTTCCGGCAAGAAACCTTGTCGCGACTAGATGCAGCACACTTAAGCTGTTGAGCAGACTCGAAACAAAGTAAGGGCGCAACTAGCCACGAGTTGGTTCCTCCGCGCACAGGTTTTCCATACAAAGCAGGGTCGTTCGAGGAAGATAACTCAAAAATTTAAAAACTGATTGCTCAGACTTTGGCAACTTAGCTTTTCTGTCGTTTGCTTCTCGGCAAGGCAAAACTTTGCTTGATCGACGCCTGGTCCATACCACAATCTTCTCCTTCCCCTCCGGCAAACTTGTGTGCGAGGGAATCTTCTTTTCCTTTGAGAAAGAAAAGATAGAACAGAAAATAATGATATGGAGCCCTTCGGCTCATTATTGCTTACCGGATGTAGGTGCTGCACAAAGTGTCAGATAAGGCATGCAAGAAAGAAACTAATGCATGAAATGGACAAGTTGTGCGGAGCACATGGGGTTTTATTTACGCACGGGATCTGCGCCCGGCTTTGTACGAAGGATTACATGCAACAGCGGCAAGACTTGTACAAAAGGTGTTCCGGCAACCGCGCCTTACGGGAAAAACTTACGAAGATGTTCTATGTTCCAGGAGTTGCTCACCGGAATTCCATCTTCGGTCTCAAGGCGGACTGCGCCGAGCCTTGTGACTCGTTTTACCCGATAAGGGCCTTCCCACTTCAGCGTCAACTTGCTGGAATTCTTGGCGGACTGAACGCGCCGAAGAACAAGGTCGCCTTCCTCGAAACTTCTGGCATTAACTTTGCGTCTATGATAGCGGCGCAAAGCTTGCTGGTATCGAGCAGCTCATACAGCATCCTGAAGCCGATCTTCCTCAAGGAGTAGCGCGTCGTCTTGCCGCAGCTGCTCTTGCTCAAGCTCATCATAAGCGAGCACTCGAGGTGATCCGTATACGAGTTCCGTGGGGAGAACTGCCTCTGCTCCATAGACTAGAGCGAAAGGCGTCTGGCCAGTGGCTCGATTTGGCGTCGTTCTGATCGACCAAAGAACCACCGGCAGCTCCTCGATCCAGTTTCTTCTGCACTTGCGCAACCTGTCGAAAGTTCTGGTCTTGAGCCCGCGCAGCACTTCAGCATTTTCCCTCTCTGTTTGACCGTTGCTTCTCGGGTGAGCAACAGAAGCGAAGCAGACCTTGGCGCCAAGGTCTTGGACGTACTGAATGAAGGTGCGGCTCGTGAATTGTGTGCCGTTGTCGGTGATGATCCTGTTAGGGATCCCGAAGCGGCAAACAATTGACCTGAAGAACTTGACTGCTGACTGTGCTGTCACCTTCCTCACTGGCTGCACTTCCGGCCACTTTGTGAACTTGTCGACTGCGACGTACAAGTACTCAAAGCCCCCGACAGCTCGGGGGAAAGGGCCGAGGATATCGTGCCCCCAGACCGAAAATGGCCAGGATAAAGGGATCGTCTGGAGAGGTTGAGCTGGCTGGTGTATCTGTTTGGAGTGGAACTGGCACGCTTCACACTTGGTTACTTGTGCAGTTGCATCCTGGAGGGCTGTCGGCCAAAAGAAGCCTTGCCGGAAAGCTTTGCCGGCAAGTGCCCTTGCGCCTATGTGGTGGCCACATATGCCTCCATGTATCTCTGCCAATAGCTTTTGTCCATCTTCCCGGCAAATACACTTCAATTTCACACCGTTGAGCCTTCTTCTGTACAGTATGTTATCGACAAACTGGTACATACTTGACTGTCGGGCTACTTTTTCCGCTTCTTCTTGCTCTTCGGGAAGTTCTCCTGTCTGAAGGAAATGGACAATCTGCTTCGCCCATGCTGGAGCTTGTGGCTCGACAACAAGGACTAAAGGCACATCTACTGCTGTGGGAACATCCGCTTCTACGGCAAGGACTTGCGGCCCTGCCGGAGCAAAACTTGTCGGGAGCATCTGCTTCGACGGAACAAACCATAAGGCTTGCTGGAGCAGACTGCCCCTCAGCATCCTTGGTGTTGATCTTGGGTACCTTCTTGGCGGCGGCTTCGGGGAGCTCTGCCGGAAAGTAGTCACCAGAAACCAACTTCCTCTTCTTGCTTTGTCCAGTTGATGGTGTTACGGATGGTTGAGTCAACTTGAGCACAAAGATCCCTGGTTCCACAGGTAACTTTAGTGCGGCGCACTTTGACAGGCCATCAACAATGTCATTCTAAGCTCTTGGGATATGCTCCATTTGTAGGCCGTCAAAGTGCTCTTCTAGCTTCCTTACTTCATCAACATATGCTTCCATCAATGGACTCTGGTAGTTCTTGTTCACTTGGCGGACGACAAGCTGCGAGTCACCCCTGACAATGAGCTTCTTGATCCCAAGGTCAGCTGCGATTCTGAGACCGGCAAGCAAACCTTCATACTCTGCAGTATTGTTGGTCGCTTGCTCCTTGGGAAAGTGCATCTGGACTACGTACTTGAGGTGCTCTCCGGTGGGCGCGATAAGAAGCACGCCCGCGCCGGCGCCTTGCAGCGAGAAGGCACCATCAAAGTACATCAGCCACTCTTTGCTTGCCTCTTTGACGGGGATGCTTGTCTCTGGAATTTCTTCATCTGGGGTTGGCGTCCACTCTGCTGTGGACTCTGCCAATGCTCTGCTTTGGATAGTTGAAGTGCTCTCAAACTTGAGGCCAAAGCTTGACAGTTCCAGCGCCCACTCGACAATCCTGCCTGTTGCTTCTGGATTTTGCAGTATCCTCTTCAGCGGAAAGCGAGTGACGACTGTGATTTCATGCGCTTGGAAGTAATGGCGCAGCTTTCTCGAGGCCATGAGGAGGCCAAAAAGCAACTTCTGCACACCAGAGTACCTTGATCTAGCCCCCTGTAGAAGGGAACTGACAAAGTAAACTGGACGCTGCACCATTCTCTTTTGCATCTCCTTGTGTGTCTGCGCAGATCCATCTTTGTCGGGACCAGAGCTTGCCGGACCGGCTGGAAGCCCTCTGCTTGTCGCTGGATGCATGTGCTGCGGTTGCTGGCTCATCATCTGCCTCCCTCTCCGCCACTAACGCAGCACTAACCACTTGATTGGTTGCCGCTATATATAGCAGCAACTTTTCTTGCGGCTTAGGTGCGACAAGTGTTGGAGTGGAGGACAGGTATCTCTTTAAGTCCTGCAGCGCAGCCTCCGCCTCCGGAGTCCATTTCATTGGACCTGCCTTTTTCAAAATTTTGAAAAATGGCAGGGCGCGCTCAGCAGATCTAGAGATAAACCTGCCGAGAGCAGCCATGCAACCGGCAAGCCTTCGTACATCCTTGACGCGCTTTGGTGCTTCGATCTGCTCAATGGCCTTGATCTTGTTGGGATTGGCTTCAATTCCCCGCTGAGACACGAAGAACCCGAGAAGCTTGCCGGAGGGCACTCCAAACACGCACTTCTCGGGGTTAAGCTTGAGGTTGATCTTGCGCAGATTTGCAAATGTCTCGTCTAAATCTTGAATCAGGGTTGCCCTGTTCTTGCTCTTGACCACTATGTCATCCATGTAAGCTTCTACATTTCTGTGTATTTGCGGCTCAAAAGCGTGGTGGACTACCCTTGCGAATGTTGAACCAGCATTCTTCAAACCGAACGGCATCCGTACAAAGCAGTACGTGCCACATGGGGTGATAAATGCGGTTTTCTCTTCATCCTCTTCTGCCACGAAGATCTGATGGTATCCTGAGTATGCATCAAGAAATGAAAGCAAATCACATCCGGCTGTGGAGTCAACAATCTGGTCAATGCGCGGCAAGGGAAATGGGTCTTTGGGACAAGCTTTATTAACATCAGTGAAGTCAATACAAAGCCTCCATTTCCCGTTAGCCTTGCGCACGGCAACAGGATTGGCCAACCACGTGGGATGGAGCACTCCTCTGACAAGGCCTGCTGCTTCCAACTTCTTGATTTCTTCTGCGATGAATTCTTGGCGCTCCACTGCATGTTTCCTGACTTTCTGCTTGACGGGCCGCGCATGAGGACAGACGGCAAGGTGGTGCTCAATTACTTTCCTGGGAACACCGGGGATGTCAGACTGTTGGCACGCAAACACGTCAACATTCACCCGCAAGAAAGGAACGAGCGCGCTTTCCTATTTGGGGTCAAGAGTGGTGCTGATGGTGAAGGTATCGTCAGTGCCGTCCTCCTTGGCGGGAACCTTCTTGGTCTCAGGTGGAGCTGCCATTGCCTTCTTACACTTGCCGGTGGAGCTTGATGGTGCGTCCTCGACGGCAGCGCAGCACTCCGAAGAGGTGCGCTTGCCGGAGTGGGCATCAGAGCTCTTGCCGGACTTGGTCTTCTTCCCCCCGGGGGCTTCAACGGCAAGTGTCTCGCGTTCTGCTGCGGCTGCTGCTTCCCGGTAGATCTTGTCGGCACAAATAAGAGCATCCTTCTTGTCGCCTGGGACAGAGATGACACTTATCGGGCCTGGCATTTTCAGTACATTGTACGCATAGCGAGAGGCTGCCATGAACTTGGCGAGTGCCGGACGGCCAAGGATTCCATTGGAAGGTAATGGAAAGTCAGCAACATCAAACGTGATCCTCTCAGTCCTGAAGTTCAGCTCGCTGCCAAATGTTACCGGCAACGTGATCTTTCCCTTCGGCTTGCTTCTTCCCGGGTTGATTCCTTGAAATGTACCGGTCTCTTCGAGCTCGCTGTTAGGGATCTGGAGTTTCTGGAGCACCACGGAGGAGATCAGGTTCAAGCCGGCCCCGCCGTCAACTAGCATCTTAGTGACCTTGAGGTTGCGCATTGTTGGTGAAACCAACATCGGCAAGCACCCGACCGCAGTTATGCGATCAGGGTGGTCCTCAATATCAAAGATGATAGGTGTGCTAGACCATTTCAGAGGCTTGCGTGACTCGACGAGTGGTTCTGCTGCATTAACTTCCCGCACCCACTGCTTGAGCTGGCGGTGCGAGGTGTGCAGAGAAGCACCACCGTCAACGCACAGGACCTCTGTGGCTTTCTGGAACTCCTGCTCATCAGCCTCCTCATCATCCATGTCTTCATCGTCGTCGTCATCTTCATCCTTGTCACGGCTGTGAGGAGGTCTGTCTCCTTGCCGCTACTTAGCCTTGCCGCGGCGTCCTCCTCGGCCGGGACGTTTCTTGCCGGATCCCCCGGCACCTTCCTGGGTTTTCTCCTTGTCGCGCCGCTCGTATTCAACTTTCTGCTGCTCAACAAGCTGCTCGACCTTCTTGCAGTTCTGGAGATCATGGCCCTTAGTGCGGTGGATCTTGCAATACTACTTGTTGGTGCCGTCTTTCTTGTCGGCGACCGCCACCTCCGCGGCAACCTCCTTGCCGGAGTCACCAGCTTTGGCTTTCTCGGCGCCGCCACCGTTGCCGGACTGCTCAACAACTAGCACCTCTTTGCCTTTCCTCTTCCTGTTGTCTTTCCTTGCCGGGGCAGCATCTTCACTGTCAGATCCTCCTGCTCCTATATTCTCTCCGGGGAGTCTCCTCCCTTCCTTAGCATGTGCACACTTGTCGGCCAGTGCATATAACTCACTGACGTCCCTGATCTTGCACATCGCCATTTCCTCCCGCATCCTGCGGTTTCGCACGTTCTGATGGAACGCGCTGATCACCGCGGCAGGGTGGACATCTGGGATGTTGTGCTGCACACTGCTGAATCTCTGAATGTACTTGCGCAGGGGTTCTCCTTCCTTCTGGGCGAGCAGATGAAGATCACTCTCCTGGCCATGAGGCTTGCGTCCGCCTATAAAGGCGCCGACAAACTGATGGCACAGATCAGCCCAATAGGATATGGAGTTGTCCGGCAAGTGCATGAGGCAGGACCTGACGTTGGGCTTGAGCACCAGCGGGAAGTAGTTGGCAAGGATCTTGTCATCCCGTCCCCCAGCAGCCTGCACCGCAATGGTGTAGATGCTGAGGAACTCCGACGGATGTGTCTTGCCGTCGTACTTCTTCGGTACGTCTGGCTTGAAGTTCTTCGTGCTGGGCCACTGGACTTGCCGCAGCTCACGAGTGAACGCAGGGCAACCTACCGCATACGGCAGATCGCCTGGTTCCCCTGGCGCATGCATGTCAACAGAGGGCCCAGCGCGCTTGTCGGATTGACGTCGCGCTTCTCTTTGGCGCTCGATGCGAGTTCGAGCGTCTTCTTGTTGTCGATCATGAAGAACTTGGCGCTGATCGCGACGAGCTCGCGGATCCGACGATGCAGTGGAGTCGCTGTCGAGGTGGATCCGGCGAGTCGGCGATCTTGGCCTTCGGGGTGGTGATTGCATGGTAGTTGCAACTCCACCCGTTTCGTCGCCACCGGCTCGCGCCCGGCAACCCTGCCACGGCGGCGACGCGCTCGGCCGCCGTGGAGTGTCGCCGTTGGCGTAGCCGATGAGACTCTGAATGGTGGCCCTCCATTCGTCGATCTTGTCCGACGTCGGAGGGTAATCTAGGAGCAGTTGAGCTCGCTGCCAAAGCTTCTGCTGGAGTGGTGGGTGGCAGTGGCGGACGGCGCGAGGAGCGGGACGTGCTCGGACTTCTAACTATGTTAGAAGGAGCAGTATCCCGTCCAGGCGACCGTGCCCCGCTTGTGCCAGCACGCTGGCGTGCATGCTGGTCTTGAGCGCCCCGAGATCCACCAGCTTGATCTTGGCCTATCATGCGCATGGCACTGCGAGTGCCATGACGCTGTTGGTCTTGCGCCTCCTGAGAGTAGCGCGGAACATGTACGGTCGCCGAGGTTTGTGCAGCCTTGTCCTTGGACCTGGCAGCATCATAAGCTTCCTTGTCAACGTCGATTCTTCCGCCGGCGTCCATTCCACCACCCGTTTGCTCCAACGGAGCCGGAAGCGACATGGACGGAGCGGCTGCCGCCGAAGTCTTCTTCTTCGGTGGCATGTTGATGAAAGGAATGAAGATCTAGCTTGTGTGAATGCCGGATCAGGTTCACGCAATCTCGACGCCCCCTACCTGGCGCACCAAAGATGTCGGGGAGAACTGATCCTCGAGCACCTATGGGGCCGGCGAACCGGGCCCCTTTCAGTTCGGCGGGGGCGGAGATCGCACGAAGAGCAGATCGAGGCGAAGCACACGAGCAGTTTACCCAGCTTTGGAGCTCTCCGGAGAGATAATACTCCTACTGCTGCTTGTTTGATTATCTTGTGTTCTTGCTCCAGAGAGGGAGCGTAGTGTTTTTCTGGGTTCCGAACTAGTCGAACCTCTCTAAACTGTCCAACCCCCCCTACATTGCGCATGGGCCTCCTTTTATATGCTAAAGGGGTCACCGACAGGTGGCAACGCAGAGAAGGGTACAAATGTAAAAAGCGAGGTGGTTGGTACAGTTACTTGTACAGCGCGCCCTACCTAACCCTGACGGCAGGGGACAAGGGCATTAAATGCCTGTCTGAGTCGCCCAAACAATGCAAAAAAGGACCATTAGGGGCGCCACCGTTCGCCACGATGGCGATCTTGTCAGCTCCTCATGCCACTGCGCACCGCTGGCTACACAGCCTCCCACCATGCGCACCTGGAGAGGCCCCCAGAGCGACACGTTGGTGGATGCGCTGGAGCATGGGCGCAGAGTGACCGCCTGCCGCGGCAAGCGCCTTGCCGTTGTTGTTATCTTGTCGGGTCCGGAAGCTTGTCGCTCACCGGGCCTCGAGGTACCTTGGTTGGTCTTCCCGGCAAGTTCCTCTTGCCGGGGCCTTGCTGCCTTGCCGGAGCGCGTGGCGCATCGCGGCAAGTTCCTTGGAGTGCCTTGGTCGGCCTTCCCGGCAAGCTCCTCTTGCCGGGGCCTTGTCCCCTGGGCTTAAATACTTTGTTCTTGAATGGCTCCAAGGGAACCGCGGAGGATCTTGGCGTTTGCCCGGCAAGCCTTGCCGTGGGGCGCTGCAACTGCCCGTGCACAAGTTCGGGGTACTAGGGTACCCCTATTCTGGTACACCGACACAACATCCCCAAGCTTAATTCCTGCTCGTCCTCAAGTAGGTAAATGATAAAAACAGAGTTTTTGATGTGGAATGCTGCCTAACATGTTCATCACATTCTTTTCTTTATAGCATGGACATATGGACTTTTATATGATTCAAAGCAATAGTCTAGTTTTGACATGAAGACTTTAATACTCAAGCATACCAACAAGCAACCCTGTCTTTCAAAATATCAACACTAAAGCAAGTTATCCCTAGCCCATCATGCTCAATCATTGATCCATTCATGAAACACACTCGAATATTAGCTACACCCAATGCTCAAATACGATCATAGTGCCCCTTAGTTGGTGCTTTATAAGAGAAGATGGAGACTCAAATTCAAAATAAAAATTGCATAAGTAAAAGAAAGGCCCTTCGCGGAGGGAAGTAGTGATTTGTAGAGGTGCCTGAGCTCAAAGCTTAAATTGGAGATAAAATATTATTTTTGAGAGGCATACTTTTCCTACCAACCAAAACGACTAGGAGCATCCCAACACTTTCCATGCTAGATACATCATAGGCGGTTCCCAAACAGAAAATAAAGTTTATTCCTTTTTCCACCATAACTTTCAATTTCCATGGCTAACCGTATCCACGGGTGCCCTCCATACCAACACTTTCCAAGGAATTTATTATTTGACAACATAAAGTAAATTCATTTATTCATTTGAGGACTGGGCATCCCTAGTACCTTTGTCGTACTCTCGTGCAATGACAAGTGAATAAACACTCATCATGAGAATAACACATCTAGCATGGAAAATATTGGCTATCCTTTACCGCCTCGCGAGTAGTAGAGCACATAAAATAGAAATTTATTTTTGAACATTAGAGATGGCACATGCAAATTTTCTTAGAACAACATGGAAATACCGCATATAGGTAGGTATAGTGGACCCATTAGGCAAAACTAGTTTAAAGGGTTTTGTATGCACAAGTAGTGATCATACTTAGTGCAAAATGAAGGCTAGCAAAAAGATTGAGAAGCAACCAACCAAAAAGAGAAAAATAGCATACCCAAGATTTAAGCATAAGTAACACTGAATAATGCACCATAAGTAGGATATAAATTTCATAGCATAACTATTGACTTTTGTGCTTGCATAGGGAATCACAAACCTTAACATCAATATTCTTACTAAAGCACAATTACTCACCAACATGACTCACATATGATATCGTCATATCTCAAAACCATTAGTAAGAATCAAGTTTATTTGGTCCAATGATCTTCATTAAAGTTTTTATTATATCCTCCTCGGATATCTATCACTTTGGGACTATTTTCATATGTTGCTTTTGATAAGCTCAAACAAATATAAGTGAAGATCATGAGCATAATTTTTTCTTACTCGCAAAATAATCTAAGTGAAGCAAGAGAGAATTTCTAAAAAATTTACTAACTCCCAAATAAATCTAAGTGAATCATGAGAGCATTTCTTCAAAATTAAAAAAGCACATCGTGCTCAAAAAGATATAAGTGAAGTACTAGAGTAAATCCATGGCTCTAAAAATTTAAGTGAAGCATAGGAGCAAGCATATCATAATTTTTGGCTTTCTCAAAAAGGTGTGTCCAGCAAGGATTCAACACTTAAAACACAAAACAAAAAATCAAAGACTCATATCATACAAGACGCTCCAAGAAAAACTCATATTATGTGACAAATAAAAATATAGTTTCAAGTTAAATACCGATGGTTGTTAGAAGAAAGCGGGGATGCCACTCGGGGGCATACCCAAGCTTAGTTGCTTGCTACTTCTTTGAATATTATCTTGGGGTGCGTCGGGCTTCCCCAAGCTTAGCCTTTTTTTTATCCTTATTCCTTCATCGATCGTAAGATAACCCAAAACTTGAAAACTTCAATCACACAAAACTCAAACAAAACCTTTGTGAGATCCGTTAGTATAAGAAACCAAACCACCACTATAAGTACTACAGAAAACCTATTATTATTTTATTTTTGCATTATATCTACTGTATTCCAACTTTTCTATGGCAAAAACTCATCAAAGAAAACCATAGAATCGTCAAAATAAGCACACAACGCAAAGAAAACAGAATCTGTCAAAAACAGAACAGTCTGTAGCAATCTGAATATTTTGATTACTTCAGTAACTCCAAAAATTCTGAAATAAATTGGTGGATGTGAGGAAATTTTTCTATTAATGCTATTAAAAAATAATCAACTAAAAATCACTCTTCTAAAAAAATGACAAATAATCTCGTGTGTGGAAAAGTTTCTATCTTTCAGCAAGATCAAATAAACTTTCACCCAAGTCTTCCCAAAGGCCTTGCTTGGCACAAACACTAATTATAACACACAAAAATACAATCATAACAGTAGCATAATTGTGCTAACACACAAGAACAGAAAGCAAAAAGCAAAAATAAACTTTATTCATTGGGTTGCCTCCCAACAAGCGCTATTGTTTTACGCCCCTAGCTAGGCATAAGATTTTATTGATGCTCACGAGAAAGATAATAATTTGAACACAAAGAGAGCATCATAGATCACGTGACAAACACATTTAAGTCTAACATACTTCCTATGCATAGGTATTTTATAGGAAAACAAATGATGAAGGCAAGCAAAATCTAGCAGATGTGAGGAAGAATCAAGAAACAATAGCAATCTCAACATGAAGAGAGGTAATTTAGTAACATGAAAATTCCTAAAACCATACTTTCCTCTCTGATAATAATTACATGTAGGATCATAATCAAATTCAACAATATAGCTGGTACATAAAATATTCTCAACATGATCCACGTGCATGCGAAGTTGACACTCTTCCAAAATAGTGGGATTAACAATAACTAAAGTCATGACCTCTCCAAACCCATATTTATCAAAAAATTCATAAGATTGAACATTCTCCAAATTAGTGGGATCTAAAGTTGACACTCTTCCAAACCCACTTTCAATATTATTGCAAACATTATTATCAATCTCATATTCATCATGGGGCTTAAATAAATTTTCAAGATCATAAGAAGAATCACCCCAATCATGATCATTGCAATAAGTAGTGGACATAGCAAAATAGCATCCCCAAGCTTGGGGTTTTGCATATTATTACCAGAATTGACATTAATAGAATTTATAGTAAAATCATTGCAATCATGATTTTTATTCAAAGAGCTATCATGAATCACTTCATAAATTCTTTCATCAAAATTTTCAGATTCACAAATCTCAAGCAAAACTTCATAAAGATAATCTAGTGTATGCAAATCACTAGCAATTTGTTCATGATAATTGGATCTCTTAAAAAGATTAGAAAGTGGATGAGGATCCATATCAAGAGATATTTAGCAAGCAAAGATGCAAGCAAATAGAAGACACATGTCACACAAGCAAAGAAGAGATCTGACGAGAAAACGGCAAACGAAAAAGAGAGTGAATAAAACGACAAATTTTGTGAAGTGGGCGAGAGGAAAATGAGAGGCAAATGGCTAATAATGTTAATTGTGGGGAGATGAGATTTGTGATTAGGAACCTAGTTGATTTTGCAGATCCTCCCTAGCAATGGCGCCAGAAATGGCACATTGATGGGAGACTATCTTGAGGTGATCCTCCCCGGCAACGGTGCCAGAAATTCCTTTTGATGTCTGGTAGAACTACGTGGTTATTTCCCCAAAGAGGAAGGGATGATGCAGTATAGCGACGGTAGGTATTTCCCTTAGTGATGAGACCAAGGTTACCGAACCAGTTGGAGAACCTCCTCACACCACGTAAACATCATCTTCACACAAATAACAAATACTCACAACCCGACGTGTTAGAGGGGTTGTGAATCCCTTCGGGTACGGCGCCTCTAGTGGGCAAATAACGTGAGGTAAAAAGTGGTAGATAGGATAAATAGATTGCGGAACAAATAAATTACAGCAAGGTATTTTTGTATTTTTGGTTTAATAGATCTGAAAATAAATGCAAGAGAAAATATATCGCGAAGGCAAATATGATGAAAAGAGACCAAGGGGCCGTAGGTTTCACTAGTGGCTTCTCTCGAGAAAAATGGCAAACGGTGGGAAAACAATTACTGTTGGGCAATTGATAGAACTTCAAATAATCATGACGATATCCAGGCAATGATCATTAGATAGGCATCACGTCCAAGATTAGTAGACCGACTCCTGCCTGCATCTACTACTATTACTCCACACATCGACCGTTATCCATCATGCATCTAGTGTTTTAGGTTCATGAGAAAGCAGAGTAATGCATTAAGAACGATGACATGATGTAGAAAAAATCCGTTTATCTTTTGTGGTAGATATAGATCTCATCTTGTTATCCTTAGTATCAACGATGCATACGTGTCGGTTCCCTTTCTGTCACTGGGATCAAGCACCTTAAGTTTGAACCCACTACAAAGCACCTCTTCCCATTGCAATATAAATAGACCAAGTTGGGCAAACAAAACCCAAATATTGAAGAAGAAATGCGAGGCTATAAGCAATCATGCATATAAGAGATCAAATAAGACTCAAATAATTTTCATGGATAAAAACATAGATCTGATCATAAACTCAAAGTTCATCGGATCCCAACAAACACACCGCCAAAACACTTACATCATATGGATCTCAAGGAGACCATTGTATTGATAATCAAGAGAGAGAGAGAGAGCGAGCGAGCGAGAGAGAGAGAGAGAGAGAGGAAGCCATCTAGATACTAACTACGGACCCGTAGGTATACAAAGAACTACTCACACATCTAGGAGAGGCACCAATGGAAGTGGTGAACCCCTCCATGACGGTGTCTAGATTGGATCTTGGTGGTTCTGGACTCTACGGCGGCTGGATCAATATTTCATCGACTCCCCTAGGATTTCTGGAACATTTGGGTATTTATAGAGCAAAGAGGCGGTTCGGGGGGCACGCGAGGTGGGCACAACCCACCAGGGCATGCCTGGGCCTCCTGGCGCGCCCTGGTGGGTGCTGCTCACCTCGAGCAGCCCCTCAGGTGCTTCCTTGGACCATTTGCTTTCTTCTGGCCCAAAAAATCCTCCAAGAGTTATGTTGCGTTTGGACTCCGTTTGATATTGATTTCCCGTGATGTAAAAAACATGCAGAAAACAACAACTTGCACTGGGCACTACGTCAATAGGTTAGTACCAAAAAATGATATAAAATGACTATAAAATGATTGTAAAACATCCAAGAATGATAATATAATAGCATGGAACAATAAAAAATAATAGATACGTTGGAGACGTATCACTCATTAGGGCACACATTTCAACAAACCAACCTGTGGGCGATAATGTAGAAGATCCGTGTCGAATACATATTACTAACTGTCGGCGATGAGATTGACAGGATAAAAAAAGATATATATATATATATATATATATATATATATATATAGTCTGCTTAATTTAGTCCTTCTTCTTGTTGTTGTTGCTGTTGGATGGCCCCGTGACATTGTCTTGGCGAGGATGCTTCTTGCCGCTAATTGTTGGCTTTTCATCGCTGCCGTCATGTCATCGTCATTGCTGTCATCGTCGTCCTCCTCCTCGTTCAACCATTCCTCCTCCTCCTCATCGTCGTCCTCTTCTTCATCCTCCGATGGCTCCTTATCCGTCTGGTTGTCGTATGACGACTCCGGAGGCGGCGTCCCTTCCATGAAACGGATATAATCGAGGTCTGGGCTCGATGTCGGACTCATGGAAGACGAGCAGGATGATTCCGGTGTTGACCTATCATTGGGCGCCAGATTGCTGGCCGAACTATCGTCCTTGCCGTCGCTCGACATGGCTGCAGATTGTGTGCCAGTGTGTAGCGCGGCCTGTCGGGGACGTGAATATGGTGGACACTTTAGCGGGGTATGCAGAGAAGAGGAACTGCCAATTGAAGCGGGGTTTTTTTTGCGCGGGGGTGGGGACGGGGAATTGAAGTAGGGGTTGACGTATTATCTAACCGCTGATATAACCAACCACAAATATTTGTACCTAGTGGCTCCAAATTCCCAGGGTTGCGCAGGGCTCCTATTGGCTATTTGGCTGGTGATGTCTACTACGCAACCTTCTTCTTGTAGATGTTGTTGGGCCTCCAAGTGCAGAGGTTTGTAGGAAACTAGCAAATTTACCTCAAGTGGATGACCTAAGGTTTATCAATTCGTGGGAGACATAGGATGAAGATGGTCTCTCTCAAACAACCCCACAACCAAATAATAAAGAGTCTCTTGTGTCCCCAACACACCCAATACAATGGTAAATTGTATAGGTGCACTAGTTCGGTGAAGAGATGGTGATACAAGTGTAGTATGGATGGTAGATATAGGTTTTTGTAATCTGAAATTATAAAAACAGCAAGGCAACAAGTGATAAAAGTGAGCAAAAAACGGTATTACAATGCTTCGAAACAAGGCCTCTCAACAATGATAACATAATTAATCATATAACAATCCCTCGACATGCAACAAAAAGCCACTCCAAAGTCACTAATAGCAGAGAACAAACAAAGAGATTATCATAGGGTATGAAACCACCTCAAAGTTATTCTTTTCAATCAGTCCATTGGGTTATTCCTATAAGTGTTGACACAAACAGCCCTAGAGTTTGTAGTAAAATAACACCTTAAGACACACATCAACCAAAACCCTAATGTCACCTAGATACTCCAATGTCACCTCAAGTATTCGTGGGTTTGATTATATGATATGCATCACACAATCTCAGATTCATCTATTCAAACCAACACAAAGAACTTCAAAGAGTTCCCCAAAGTTTCTACCGAAAAGTCAAGATGAAAACATGTGCCAACCCCTAAGCATAGATTCCCAAGGTCACGGAACCTGCAAGTTGATCACCAAAACATACATCAAGTGAATCAATAGAACACTCCATTGTCACCAAGGGTATCCCACACAAGAGATACATCAAGTGTTCTCAAATCCTTAAAGACTCAATCCGATAAGATAACTTCAAAGGGGAAAATCAATCCATTACAAGAAGGTAGAGGGGGAGAAACATCATATGATCCAACTATAATAGCAAAGCTCGCGGTAGATCATGATCGTGCCAAATCAAGAACACGAGAGAGAGAGCAATCAAACACATAGCTATTGGTACATACCCTCAGCCACGAGGGTGAACTACTCTCTCCTCATCATGGAGAGCTCCGGGATGATGAAGATGGCCACCGGTGATCCCCCCTCCAGCAGGGTGCCGGAGCAGGGTCACGATTGGTTTTTGGTGGCTAGAGAGGCTTGCGGCGGCGGAACTCCCGATCTAGGTTCTGTTCTGGAAGTTTGGGGATATATAAGAGTTGTTGGTGTCGGGAAAAAGTTAGGGGATCCTCGAGTCAGTCACGAGGTCGGGGTGCTCCTAGGGGGGGGGGGTAGGGTGCGCCCTCCACCCTCGTGGTTGATTTGGGACTCTTCTGGTCCATCTCCGATGCTCCATGGGCTTCTTTTGGTCCAAAAATAAGCTCCACAAATTTTCAGTTCAATTGGACTCCGTTTGGTATTCCTTTTCTGTAAAACTCAAAAACAAAGAAAAAACAGAAAAACTGGCAATGGGCTCTAGGTTAATAGGTTAGTCTCAAAAATCATATAAAATAGCATATAAATGCATATAAAGCAACCAAGATGGAGAATATAATAGCATGGAACAATCATATGAACAAGGTTACGGATGTTGCCGAGCTTTTTGTTTTGGCTGATAGGTGTGTTCGAGCTGAAGAAGGAAGAAAGTACCCCGACGAAGATGCCGGCATGGAAAGTGACTCTGGAGATGAGGACATCGTCGCCCCGGCAAAGAAGGGCCGACGACACAACAGGAAGCGCAAGGGCAAGACCGTGCTTGCCATCGAGGAATCTGGCAACCCAGGCACCGCCAAGAAGGCCAAGGTCGACGACCCCGGCAAGGAGATTGCCGGGTGCGACGCCTGTCGGGCCTTGGCGGCTACCGGCAAGCCATAGGGCTCCAACAAGTAATACTACAAGGTTCATCACACCAAAGGCCATGACCTCCAAAACTGCCATCAAGTTGATCAGCTGATGGAGAAGCGAAGGGCTGAGTACGAAAGACGAGACAAAGAGAAGGGCTAAGATGGTGCTGAGGGATCCGGCAAGAAGCACGGTGGCCGAGGAGGTCGCCGTGGCAAGGGCAAGAAACAAGACAGGCCTGCTCGAGGCCGCGACAAGAAAGAGGGTGATGATGATCATAACGATGACGACGAGTCCAGCGAGCACGAGTTTCAGAAAGCTATAGATGTTATGTGTGTTGATGGAGGCGCATCGCTGCATTCTTCCCATCGTCAACTTAAATAGTGGGCGTGTGAGATCGATGCGACGGAGCCAATGATTGACGCCCATAAGCCACTGAAATGGTCCAACACGCCTATCATTTTTGACGCTGAGGATCACCCTGATCGCATAACCGCGGTCACGTATTTGCCATTGTTGGTTTCACCAACAATCCGCAACCTCAAGGTGACAAACATGCTAGTTGACGGTGGGGCTGGTCTGAACTTGATCTTGTCCAACATGATCAATAGGTTGCACATTCCTGATAAAGATCTCGAAGAGACAAGCACGTTTCAAGGGATCAATCCAGGGAGAAGCCAGCCTAAAGGGAAGGTCACACTACCAGTCACATTTGGTGGCGACCTGAACTACAGGACAAAGAAGATCATTTTAATGTCGTCGAGATCCCGTTGCCGTATAACAGGATCCTTGGCCGTCAAACACTGGCCATGTTTATGGCGGCGTCACACTATGAAGATCCAAGGCAGCACCACCAAAAACCAAGAAGGTAACCGTCAAGGAGGATGGCATGGGCGTAGCTTTTACCATGAGCTCCACCCTTGACAGCAAGTAGGAAAGCGTGCTTGTCGCCTTCCTGCAGGTGAATGTTGATGTGTTTGCATGGCAAGCATCTGACATCCCCGGTGTTCCTAGGGAGGTGATTGAGCACCACCTTGTTGTCTGTCCTCATGCGCGGCCCATCAAGCAGAGGGCTAGGAAGCAAGCTTTGGAGCGGCAAGAGTTCATCATTGAAGACATTAGGAAGTTGGAAGTGGCAGGCTTGGTCAAAGGAGTGCTCCATCCAACATGGTTGGCCAATCCAGTGGTGGTGCGCAAGGCAAATGGGAAATGGAGGTTGTGTATTGACTATACAGATATCAATAAAGCATGCCCAAATGATCCATTCCCTTTGCCGCCCATTGACCAGATAGTGGACTCCACTGCCGGGTGCGACCTGCTGTCGTTCCTCGACACCTACTCACGATACCACGAAATCTTCATGACAAAGGAAGATGAAGAGAAGACCGCATTCATCACCCCATGTGGTACGTACTGTTTTGTACGAATGCCTTTTGGGTTGAAAAGCGCTGGATCGACGTTTGCCCGAGTGGTCCAAATTGGTTTTGAGCCCCAGCTACATAGAAATATGGAAGCGTATATGGATGATATAGTGGTCAAAACCAAGGACAAAGCAATGCTCGTGCAAGATGTGGAAGAAACATTTGCCAATTTGCGCAAGATCAACCTCAAGCTCAACCCCGAGAAGTGTGTGTTCGGTGTCCCATCCGGCAAACTTCTCAGTGTCTTTGTATCTCAATGCGGAATCGAAGCAAATCCCAACAAGATCAAGGCAATTGAGAAGATTGAGGCGCCGAGACGAGTCAAGGATGTACGAAGGCTTGGTGGCTGTGTTACTGCTCTGAGTAGGTTCATCTCCAAATCTGATGAGAGCGCCCTACCCTTTTTCAAAATTCTGAAAAGGCAGGTCCAATGAAATGGACTCCGGAAGTGGAGGTAGCGCTACAAGATTTGAAGAGGTACCTCTCCTCTACGCCAATACTAGTCACACCTAAACTGCAAGGGTCGTTGCTGCTATATCTAGTGGCGATAAATCAAGTGGTCAGTGCTACACTAGTGGCGGAGAGAGAAGTCAAGGAAGAAGCAGCGGCAGCGGCAAGGCCGTCAGATGATGAGCCGAGGCCTCCCCGGCTGTGCCTGATGCCGACAAGGCAGGACCCCCGGCAGAGCCTGGTCCTGGCAAGACAGGACTGGTGCAAGCAGGCGAAGTGAAACAGAAGAAGAAGATGATGCGGCATCCAGTCTACTTTGTCAGCTCCCTCTTGTAGGGGGCTAGATCAAGATATTCTGGTGTGCAGAAGCTGCTCTTCGGCCTTCTTATGGCCTCAAGGAAGCTGCGTCACTATTTCCAGGCACATGAGATCACTCTCGTCACTCGCTTCCCGTTGCAATGGATCTTGCACAACCCAGATGCAACTGGGAGGATTGTGGAGTCGGCGTTGGAACTGTCAAGCTTTGGTCTTAGGTTTGAAAGTACTTCAACAATTCAGAGCAGAGCCTTGGCGGAGTTCATAGCAGAATGGACCTCAACGCCTGACAAAGAAATTCAAGAGACCATTCTTCCCGGCAAGGAAACACACTGTGATTGGATTATGTACTTTGACGAGCTTTCTCGCTGCAAGGTGCCAGTGATGGTGTGCTACTTGTCGCACCCACCGGAGAGCGCCTCAAGTATGTAATCCAGACGCACTTTCCCTGGGAGAAATGAACGACCAACACTGCGGAGTATGAGGGACTGCTTGCCGGTCTCAGGATCGCGGCAGACCTCAGAATCAGGAAGCTCATCATCAGAGGTGATTCATAGCTTGTCGTCAAGCAAGTTAACAAAGATTAGTAGAGCCCGTTGATGGAAGCCTATATAGATGTATTGAGGAAGTTGGAGGAGCGTTTTGACAGTCTGCAAGCAGAGCATGGCCCCGAGTAGAGAATGGCATTGCTGACGACTTGTCAAAACACGCTGCCCTCAAGTTGCATGTGGAACCAGGAACATTTGTGCTCCAATTGACTCAGCCATCCATTGAACCATCGGCAGGACAAAATAAGCGAAGGAAGGCGGGCCCCGACAAGTACTTTCCCGCTGAGCTCCCAGGAGCCACCGACAAGGAAGTTGCCGGGTACCCCAAGCTTGCCGGGGAGCAGCAGCCTTCGGTAGGGCCTCAAGCCCTTGCTATGGAGACAGCTGCCCCCACGGCAGAAGACGTGCCTTTAGTCCTTGCCATTGAGCCTCAGGCTCCAGCATGGGCTCATCACACCGTTCAGTTCCTCCAAACAAGGGAACTCTCTGAGGAATAGGAAGAGGCAGAGAAAAAGCTTGTCGGTCCAGCATGTACCAGTTTGTGGACGATGTCCTATACAGGAGGAGACCGAACAGTGTGAAATTGAAGTGCATTCCTTAGGAGGACGGACTGGAGCTGTTGGCAGAGGTACATGGAGGCATATGTGGCTCCTACATCGGGTCAAGAGCCCATGCCAAAAAACCATTCCGGCATGGTTTCTTTTGGCCCACCACTCTCCAGGATGCAATTGCACTAGTAACCAAGTGTGAAGCGGCCAGTTCCATTCAAAGAAGCTTCATCAACCAGCTCAAGCTCTTCAGACGATCCCTCTTTCCTGGCCATTTTCGGTCTGGGGCTCAACATACTGGGCCCCTTCCCCCGTGCCGGCAGGGGCTTTGAGTACTTGTACGTCGCAATCGACAAGTTCACAAATTGGCCAGAAGTGGAGCCAGTGAGAAAGGTGACAACACAATCAGCCATCAGGTTCTTCAAAGGACTAGTTTGTTGTTTTGGTGTGTCAAACAAAGTCATCACCGACAATGACACAGACTTCAAGAGCCGCACCTTCATGCAGTATATCCAAGACCTTGGCAGCAAAGTTTGTTTTGCTTCTGTTGCTCATCCAAGAAGCAACGGCCAGGCAGAAAGGGCAAATGCTGAAGTGCTACAGGGCCTCAAAAAAAGAACTTTCGACAGGCTGCACAAGTGCGGAAGACGCTGGATTGATGAGTTGTCAATGGTTCTGTGGTCAATCCGCCCCGCTGTCTCCGTCATCTGCCCCGCTGTCCTCCTCGTCACTCCCACTTGAGGAGGCGTTCCCGTCATCGGAGGAGCTCTCCACGCAGCACCTCAGGCGGGTTCCAAGATCTCGAAAGACCTTGACAGAGAGCAGGACATTCTCCATTAATTTGAAGAAGAGAACGAGCCCCACTGTCAAGTTGTGGACCCGGGCGAAGGTCTTCCACCCTCGGCCGAGGTACATGACATGAGGGGTAGGGAACTCGACGTCGGCCCATGTGCTGCTATTCCTGCAACCCCTCATATGCACCCGCAACACCTGCGGCGGATCCAGCTCCATCTCCCGCACAGCCTGACGAAGAATTTGCAGGGGTTGTCCCCGGCGTGGCCCTCCAGCAGAGGAGGGGCTGCTGGCGGAGGCGGGGCTGATCTGCCGCCCCGTCCTCCTCTCCCTCGAGCACCACGACAGCCTCGACCTCGCCCCCTCCCCCTTCCTGTAGCGGCCGGCTCCGCCACTATGAGCTCTTGGGGAGGAGTGATGCGCTGTTTGGCCAAAACCCTCGCCGCCACCGATGAAGCGTCGCCGCGCCCCCTCGCAATGGCAGAAGAAAGGAGGAAGAAGGAATGGGGAGAGGCAGATGTCAGAGGGTAGAGAGGCACTGTTCCTCCCGCTCTCCTCTTTATAAAGGTGCAGGGGCGAGGCTCGGCCGCCCCCTCTTGGCCAATCTGACTCGTTGAAGTGACAACGAGCAAGGCCATCGACCGCCCTCCCCACTCCATTGAAGGCGCGTGGGAATCGACCTACGCATGCAGACGACTTCCCACGTCCCGTGCGCCTGTCATTTGCTCTGCATTATGCATGCAGCGAACGTGGCGCAAGAGGCGAGCGCAGTGGGACGTGTGGAGCGACAGTTCCCACGCGAGGACAGTAAATGGGAGGCGGCCCTGCGGTCTCAAAGAGACAAGCAAGCCTCCTCTTCACTGTCCACCGCAAGGTGACACCAGCATGCTTCCGTCATGCACGCGCGCACGACCCCCACGTCGTGCGTTCAACACGGGTCGTGGAGAAGCGCAGCGGACGGAGCAGTTTCCATGGTAAAATCCACCCCAACTGCCCACACACCGTTTTGGGCCTGGCCCAACGACGTGCTGCGCTTATGTGTGGCCCAGGCCCGGGGGCTCCTGTCGGTGTACAAAAGTAGGGGCCCTCCTTTTGACCCCTTTACTTATGCACGGGCAGTCAGAGCCACTCGCCACGGCCATGCATAACAGGGCAGGAAAGGGAAGCCGGAGAGAAGCCGAGGGCACAAGACAAAGCAAAGCAACGACAAGGACCAATGCCACAAAGATCAGGTGGACGAAGCAGGTTTCCCTGGCAAGGACCCTTGCCGGGGCAGCTCACCCACGCCAGCCGAGCGAGCCACCCTTGAACCCACCAACGCTCGACAAACGCATTGGGACAGGGCTCAGGAGGCACCTCCATGGTGGTATGCAGATCTTTGTGAAGACAAAGAATAGTCAAGATCAAAAGAGGATAGGAAGGCAACCATCCTCACCGAAGAAACCCACAAGACCCCGGCAAGATCCTTGCGGGGGACGCCTGCGCGCCACGGCAAGACCTTGCCGGGCCACCCGAGAAGATCCTTGCCGGGCCACCCGGCAAGGCCCTCGCCAAGCGCACCAGCAGGGCCATTGTCTGGCCCGCGCCAGCCAAGTCTCCGCCGCCACCCGCATGCAGCTGCCGACCCAACCAGCTCGGCAGGCACCTACGTGGCAATATGCAGCCCTTCGTGGAGGCTCCACCACCGCGCCACCTCTGCTACCTGCCTGCCTACATTGCACCGCATGCATCGCTGGCCAGGGCACGTGTCGAAGCTTGAAGGAGCAGCGACGGACGGGACGGGCCTCACCCCCATCCTCGATAAAGTGAAGGGACACCTAAGCGTCACATTAAATGCGCTTTGTCCTATAACACCAGCGATAAGCTCACAGCGCTGTAGCACTTTCCACCTCCCGTGTGCCACTGTGGCAGCCCCTTTTGCCTATAAAAGGAGGCCCATGGCGCACTGGAGAAGGATTTGGCTCTTTCGAACCTAGCAGCACCCAGAGCTAGTTCAAGAGCTCAAGAACACTAAATACATCCACCAAAGCAGGATCATAGGGTTTTACGCATCTTTGCGGCTTGAAGCTGGGTTAATCCCCTTTGTGTTGTCTACTAGTCCCGCTCTTCTCACGATCCCCGCGCCCCGCAACCGTAGAAGGGATTCCAGTGATCCCATAGGTGTCATTTCCCACCGACATCTTTGGCGTGCCAGGTAGGGGTGCGCTCAATTGTGAGAATCTAGTCTAGCAGTTGACCTAGCTGTTCTTCATCGCCATGGCTCCTAAGAAGAAGGTGACCATGGTGATCGGTTCGTCCGGGACCAGGTTGCCAGCACCGGTGCGGACCAGTAGCGGGCCAGTCGCGGAGAGAACCCGTGGCGCGGCCCGCGAACATCCACATCACCCTGGCGGTTCAGGCCTGGCGAGTGGCGTCATTCGCGCGCCAGGCGACGAGCCACCAGTCGCGGTCTCCAGAGACGGAGTCGGGCCCCCCCGTAGGTGGCACAGGGCCCTCCAGGGGCCCCGCCATCCCGCCAGACGGCGGCACGGCGGCCTCCAAGACACCAACACCAGCGCCCACGACGCGTTCTTCCCAGGTTGTGCATGATGAGAAGCGTCACCCTGCTGGTGACCCTACGTGCCGCCCTGGGAAGAGTCCCATGCGCCCATCACATGATGAGGAGGGCTGGCATGCGCGTCGAGGTGCTAACGGAGGTGGCGAACGGCTGCGGGGCCGGGACACAGCTCCTTCTAACATGGTTAGAAGTCGAGGTGCATCGCCGTCCACCCAGCTCTCGCCGCCACCCATGCCAGCGGAGGCCCTACCATGCACGCAGCTGCTCCTCGATTTTCCTCCCGCTGCGGAGAAGCTTGATGAATGGAGGGACACCATCCGGAGCCTCATCGGCATCGCCAACAACGATGAGTTGCGGCCGGCAGGACCTGTAGGCCGTCGCTCCGCCGGGCTACCGCGTGCCAGCAGAGGCCATGCCGGTGGCGACGCGGCCACGGTGTACTCCCCACCTCCATCCTGACCACTCCGGGCGTCAGTCCTCGCGGCGACGCTCGTGACGATATCTCCATCGCATCGTCTGACCCATGAACCAACCGCGATCAGCGTCAAGTTCTTCGGGAGCGGGCGCATGAGGACGCTCGAACTACGATCGAGCACCGACATGACGCGCGCCACCAGTCGGACAGGTAGGCAGGGCCCGCTATAGACCACCCAGCGCCGAGAGGCTACGGTGGCCTACCTTACGAGGTGGGTTGTCCGGCTTTCACCCGTGAGCTGCGGCAGTTCCAGTGGCCCTCCCACCGTACGTTCAAGCCCGACGTTAGCAAGAAGTACAATGGCAAGACTCACCCGTCAGAGTTCCTCAGCATCTACACCATCGCAATGCAAGCTGCTGGGGCCCGCGATGACAAGGTGCTTGCCAACTACTTCCCGTTGGCACTCAAGCCTCATGTTATGTCATGGTTGATGCACTTGCCGGTGGATTCCATCTCTTCTTGCGCGGATCTGTGCCATGAGTTTGTTGGCGCCTTTACCGGAGGTCACCAATCTCTTTGGCCAGGCGAGTGATTTACACATCATCCCCCAGAAGGAAGGAGAAAACTTGCGCAAGTACATCCAAAGGTTCAGCCGAGTGCAGTACAAAATCCCCGATGTTCATCCTGCCGTCGTGATCAGTGCGTTCCATCAAAATGTGCGCAATCGCAAGATGCATGAAGAGCTGGCGATGAACAAGGTTAAGGATGTGGCCGAGCTCTATGTCCTGGCCGATCGATGCGCTCATGCTGAAGAGGGAAGGAAGTACCCCGACGAAGATGCCGGTGCGGAAACCGACTCCACTAGCGACACCGCCACCCCAGCGAAGAAGGGCCGACGCTGCAACATGAAGCACAAGTTGAAGAATGAGCCGGCGACTCATAGGCAGTGGCTTGGTTAAGGGAACGGAACCCACCGGAGCCGTAGCGAAAGCGAGTCTTAATAGGGGCAAGGCTGTGCTGGCCATCGAGGGATCCGATGACACCAGCACCACCAAGAAGACCAAGGCGAGCGACCCCGGCACGGAGGTTGCCGGGTGTGTCGCTTGCCGGGCCTTGGTGGCTGCCGACAAGCCAGGAGGCTCCGACAAGCAGTACTGTAAGATCCACCACACCAAGGGCCATGACCTCCAAAACTACCGGCAGGTAGAGTTGCTCACCGAGAAGCAGAAAGCTGAGTATGAGAGGCGGGACAAGGAGAAGGGTCTAGATGGTGCCGAGGGATCCGGCAAGAAACGTGGCAGCCATGGAGGCTACCGCGGTAAGGATAATCAGCAGGAGAGGCCCGCCCGAGGCCGCGACAAGAAGAAGGAAGACGATGATCACGACGAGGACGACAAGTCCGGCGACCACAAGTTTCAAAAAGCCACAGAGGCCATGTGCGTCGATGGTGGCGCCTCGCTGCATACGTCCCACCGCCAAAAGCAGTGGGCGCATGAGATCACAGCGGTTGAGCAATCATTCGACGCATGGAAGCTGCTGAAATGGTCCATCACGCCCATCATCTTCGACACCAAGGACCACCCTGATCGCACTACTACGGTTGGGTGCTTGCCATTGTTGGTTTCACCAACAATCCACAACCTCAAGGTGACAAAGATGCTGGTTGACGGTGGGGCTGGCCTGAACTTGATCTCGCCTGTTGTGGTCAAAAGGCTGCAGATCCCCGATGGAGACCTCAAGGAGACGGGCACGTTCCAAGGGGTTAACCCGGGGAGGAGCCAACCAAAGGGAAAGGTCATGCTGCCCGTGACATTCGGAGGCAAGCTGAACCACATGACGGAAAGGATTGTTTTCGATGTAGCCGAGATCCCCCTTCCTTACAACGGGATCCTCGGCCGCCCGGCACTGGCCAAGTTCATGGCGGCTTCACACTACGCCTACAACATGCTGAAGATGCCCGGGCCGATGAACATCATCACTGTCCCCTCCGACAAGAAAGATGTGTTGATCTGCCGACCAACTCTATCGAGAAGCAGTTGCAGTAGCTGCCGCTAAGTTACCTGCTCCTGCCGATGGAACCCCGGGGGGAAGAAGACTGGCGAGACCCCTCGCACCCACTCTGGAAAGCGCACCTCTTCGGGGTGTTGTGCTCCCGTTGAGGATGTGCCAGAGAGCTCCGCCGGCAAGAGCAAGAAGTCCAGAGCCACTTGACCAGAGACCAAGAAGGTGCTCGTCAAGGAGGATGGTACGGGGGAGCTTTTACCATAAGCTCCACTCTCGACGGAAATAGGAAAGCGAGCTCGTCACCTTCCTGCGGGCGGATGTCGATGTGTTTGTGTGGCAAGCCTCCGACATCCCCGGCGTTCCCAGGGAGGTGACTGAGCACCACCTTGTTGTCTGTCCTCATGCACGGCCCGTCAAGCAGAAGGTCAGGAAGCAAGCTCTGGAGAGGCAGGAGTTCATCACAGAGGAAATCAGAAAGCTAGAGGCGGCAGGTTTGGCAAGAGGAGTACTCCATCTGACGTGGTTGGCCAATATGGTAGTAGTGCGCAAGGCAAATGGGAAGTGGAGGCTGTGTATTGATTACACAGACATCAATAAGGCATGTCCAAAGGATCCTTTCCCGTTACCGCACATTGACCAGATTGTTGATTCCACGGCTGGGTGTGACCTCTTGTCGTTCCTTGACGCCTACTCAGGATACCACCAGTTCTTCATGACAAAGGAAGACGAGGAAAAGACAACATTCATCACCCCATGTGGTACGTATTGCTTTTTACGGATGCCTTTCGGGTTGAAGAGTGCTGGCTCAACCTTTGCAAGAGCAGTTCAAATTGGTTTTGAGCCCCAGCTACATAGAAATATGGAAGCTTATATGGATGACATAGTGGTCAAAACCAAGGACAAAGCAACACTTGTACAAGATACGGAGGAAACATTTGGGAACCTGCGCAAGATCAACCTCAAATTAAACCCTGAGAAGTGTGTCTTCGGTGTCCCGTCCAGCAAGCTTCTTGGGTTCTTTGTGTCCCAGCACGGGATTGAAGCAAACCCAGATAAGATCAAGGCCATCGAGCAGATTGAGGCACCCAAATGGATCAAATACATGCGTCGGCTCACTGGCTGCGT
Source organism: Triticum aestivum (assembly GCF_018294505.1). NCBI lineage: Eukaryota > Viridiplantae > Streptophyta > Magnoliopsida > Poales > Poaceae > Triticum > Triticum aestivum. The sequence continues at coordinate 239,363,939 of NC_057813.1, forward strand.
TGCTTCCATGAGCCGGTTCATCTCCAAGTCCGCGGAGCGTGCCCTTCCTTTTTTCAAGATCCTGAAGAGGGCAGGCCCGATGGAGTGGACCCTAGAGGCCGAGGCAGCGCTGCAAGATTTGAAGAAATACCTCTCCTCTACCCCAGTGCTGGTTGTGCCCAAACCACAAGAACCGTTGCTACTTTACCTAGCGGCAACAAATTAGGTGGTTAGCGCCGCACTAGTGGCACAAAGAGAGGTTGATGAGGAGACAGTAGCAGCGGTATAGTCGACGGTTGGCGGGCCAGAACCCTCCCCGGTAGGGCTCAGTCCCGGCAAGACTGAGTCCCCAGCAAGGCTCGGTCCCGGCAAGACTGGCGCTAGTACGACGGGACCCACGCGACCGGGTGAAGAGGCACAGAAGAAGAAAACGGTACAACACCCAGTTTACTTCGTCAGCTCGCTCTTGAAGGGGGCTAGGTCAAGGTACTCAGGTGTGCAAAAGTTGCTCTTCGGCCTCCTTATGGCTTCAAGGAAGCTGCACCATTACTTCCAAGTGCACAAGATCACGGTGGTCACTCGCCTCCTGTTGCAACGGATACTGCATAATGCAGATGCAACGGGGAGGATCGTGGAATGGGCCCTGGAGCTGTCAAGTTTCGGTTTGAAGTTCGAAAGTACCTCGATGATTCAGAGCAGAGTCTTGGCGGTGTTTGTTGCAGAATGGACCTCGACGTTCGACGAAGAGGTACAGGAGACCACTCTCCCCGGCAAGGAAATGAGCCGCAACTGGATCATGTACTTTGATGTGCGTTCTCGCTGCAAGGCGCCAGTGCTGGTGTGCTCCTTGTCGCACCCACCGGAGAGCACCTCAAGTATGTTATCTAGATGCACTTGCCCTAGGAGATGTCAACCAACAACACCGCCGAGTACGAGGGCTTGCTTCCCGGTCTCAAGATCGTGGTGGACCTCGGAGTTAAAAAGCTCGTCGTCAGGGGCGACTCACAGCTCCTCGTCAGGCATATCAACAAAGATTATCAAAGCCCGTTGATGGAAGCTTACGTAGATGAGGTGAGGAAACTGGAAGAGCGCTTTGACGGTATACAAGCGGAGCATGTCCCTCGGGCGGAGAACGACATCGCCGACTACTTCTCAAAGCGCACTGCCCTCAAGCTACCTGTGGAACCAGGTACTTTTGTGCTTCAGTTAACCCAACCATCCGTTGAGCCATCGACCGGGCAGAACAAGCGGAGGAAGCTAGGCCCCGGCAAGTACTTCCCCACCGAGCTCCCCGGAGCCGCCGGCGAAGATGTTGCCGCGGATGCGGATCCTGCCGCGGGACAGCCGACTCCGGCAGGACCTCAGGTCATGGCCGTGGAGACGGCAGCTCCCATGGCAGAAGAGATGCCTTTGGTCCTTGTCATCGAGCCACAGGCTCCGGCATGGGAGCAGCACACCGTCCGATTCCTTCAAAAAGGAGAGCTTCCTAAGGAGTAGGAAGAGGCAGAAAGTGTAGCCCGCCGGTCTGCTCTGTACCAATTCGTTGATGACGTATTGTACCGAAGAAGACCGAATGGGGTGAAATTGATGTGCATCTCCTGGGAGGAAGGACTAAAGCTGTTGGCAGAGATACATGGAGGTATATGTGGCTCCCACATAGGGTCGAGAGCCCTTGCCGGCAAGGCTTTCCGGCAAGGTTTCTTCTGGCCCACCGCCCTCCAGGATGCGACGGTGCTAGTAACCAAGTGTGAAGCGTGCCAGTTCCATTCAAAGAAGCTCCATCAACCAGCTCAAGCCCTTCAAACTATCCCTCTCTCCTGGCCCTTCTCGGTCTGGGGGCTCGACATATTGGGCCCTTTCCCCCGTGCTGTCGGGGGCTTTGAGTACTTGTACATCGCAATCGACAAGTTCACAAAGTGGCCAGAGGTGGAAGCAGTGAGGAAGGTGATAACACAGTCAGCCATCAAGTTCTTCAAGGGGCTAGTGTGCTGTTTCGGTGTGCCCAACAGGATCATCACCGACAACGGCACACAGTTCACAAGCCATGCCTTCATGCAATACATTGAAGATCTCGGCAGCAGGGTCTGTTTTGCTTCCGTGGCACACCCACGGAGCAACGACCAAGCGGAGAGAGCAAATGCTGAAGTCCTGCGAGGCTTAAGGACGAAGACTTTTGATAGGCTGCGCAAGAGCGGAAGGCGCTGGATTGATGAGTTTCCGGCGGTTCTTTGGTCGATCAGAATGACACCAAATCGAGCCACCGGCCAGACACCCTTTGCCCTGGTTTGCGGGGCAGAAGCAGTTCTCCCCACAGAACTCATATACGGGTCACCTTGAGTGCTCTCTTATGATGAGATTGAGCAAGAGCGATTGCGGCAAGATGACGCGATGCTCCTTGAGGAAGATCGTCTCCGGGCGGCTGTGAGAGCAGCACGCTACCAGCAAGCCTTGCGCCGCTACCATAGCCACAAGGTTCATGCCCGGAGCTTTGAGGAAGGTGACCTTGTTCTTCGGCATGTTTAGTCGGCCAAGAATTCCAACAAGTTGACACCAAAGTGGGAAGGCTCTTATCGTGTAACACGAGTCACCAGGCCTGGCGTAGTCCGGCTGGAGACCGAAGATGCCGTTCTAGCGAGCAACTCCTGGAACATCGAGCATCTCCGCAAGTTTTACCCATAAGGCGCGGCTGCCGGGCCTCCCGGCAAGCCACCCTTTTGTACAAGCCTTGACGGCAAGGCATGTAACCCTTTGTACAAAGCCAGGCACAGACCCTGAGCATAAATAAACGAAGCGTTGGTGCCCTAAGTTATAGCATGCATGCTAGGTTGAGTCTCTTCCTTAGTTAGGGTTGATAGTGCTTAGCGGTGGCTAACCCCTAGCTTAGAGGTCGAGTGCGTGTCTCTCTGTTCTTCTCCGTCTTCTTTGGTTCGCAGGACACATGAATATCCTTGCCGAGCTGCTTTGGAAGAAAAGGGACGGACTGGCATCCAGGCCCCGGCAAGCCAGTATTGCCAGGGGCTACAAGAGCAAAGATCCACCCGCGGCAAGCCAAGGTTGCCGGGAGGCTGCAGATTCAGATAAGTTCTCTATCCCTTATCATGTGTTTCGTTATAAACTGAGGTATGTGAAACCTCATTTTATCCTTAGGCTACCGTGCTCCCCTCATTCCAGACCCTAGGACTCGTCTCCTGGGACCGAGTTTGGTCGTAGTCGCGGCAGAAAGGAAATGAAACGAGGAGCCTAAGCCCACCTCATCCCTGCCTCCGCCAAGGGCGTGAGAAAGGTCGAGCGAAGTGGGGGGACGGCAAGGCCTGTTGCGGGGTGAGAAAACATTTATCTTAAAGGTAACGAGGATTTACTCCTTGTCGTGGGTTTCACCTGTGAACGAAAAACCCGGCAAACATCCCTTTTTCATTAAAAACATCCCGTACAGGTACAGTTCATATGAAATGAAAAACATGAACAAGGGGATTACAAGTTCTAAAGTTAACAAAGGCCCGAAGGCTTACAAGACTAAAAAAAGATAAGATGCCCATAATCCCTTACTTGTCCCTCTCCTCAGGAAATGGAACAAGAAAGCAGAAGGGCAAAAGGGGCGCCTAGGCAAGCTATGGGTGGCAGAAGACACCAAGAAGACATGCCGGCGGTCGCCTAGGAGAGGGTTGTCGGCGGCGGCACTGGGAAAAGAGCTGGAAGATGAGGCAGCGGTCCGTCATTAAAGACGTCAGGGCCTGCGTACTCCGACTTGACGGCCCTCCACCCGCCTTCTTCGCCTTCCCGGGCTTCCCTATGCCAGCCGCCCAAGGAGGCGGCCCCGAGAAGTCCAAGGAGCTGGGCCCTCCCCCTAGCGGGTCCTGCCGGAGGAACGGCCAGGCACAGATGCTGCTGCTGCCGCATCCGCCCAGGCACGGGGCGTCCGACGCCTAGTCGGACTCGTCTCTGTCATCTGGCCCGCTGTCCTCCTGGTCACTCCCGCTCGAGGACGTGTTCCCGTCGTCGGAGGAGCTCTCCACGTAGCACTTCAGGCGGGTACCAAGATCTCCAAAGAACTTGACAAAGAGCAGGCCGTTCTCCATTAATTTGAAGAAGAGAACGAGCCCCACCATCAAGTTGGGGACGCGGGCGAAGGTCCTCCACCCTTGGCCAAGGTACATGACGTGAGGGGCAGGGAACTGAACGTCAGCCCATGTGCCGCTGTTCCTGCAACCCCTCATATGCAGCCGCAACGCCTGCGGCGGATCCAGCACCATCTCCCACGTGAATGGAGTCGGGAGGCGAAGGCGTCGGCGTGGTGGCTGGCGCAGCCTGACGAATAATTTGCAGGGGTTGTCCTAGGCGTGGCCCTCCAGCAGAGGAGGGGCTGCTGGCGAAGGCAAGGCTGATCTGCCGCCCCGTCCTCCTCTCCCTCGAGCACCACGACGGCCTCGACCTCGCCCCCTCCCCCTTCCTCTAGCGGCCGGCTCCGCCACTATGAGCTCTTGGGGAGGAGCGATGTGTTGTCTGGCCAAAACCCTCGCCGCCAGCGATGTAGTGTCGCCACGCCCCCTTGCCATGGCAGAAGAAAGGAGGAAGCTGGAAGGGGGAGAGGCAGATGGCGGAGGGTTGAGAGGCACTGTTCGTCCAGCTCCCCTCTTTATAAAGGGGCAGGGGCGAGGCTCGGCCGCCCCCTCTCGGCCAATCCAACCCGTTGAAGTGACAACGAGCGGGGCCGTCGATCTCCCTCCCTGCTCCATTGAAGGCGCGTGGGAATTAACCCACACACGCACACAACTTCCCACATCCCGCGCGCCTGTCATTCGCTCTGCATTATGCATGCAACGAATGTGGCACAAGAGGCGGGCGTAGTGGGACACGTGGAGCAACGGTTCCCACGCGAGGACAGTAAATGGGAGGCGGCCCTACAGTCTCAAACAGACACGGTAGCCGCCTCTTTACTATCCACTGCAAGGTGACGCCAGCATGCTTCCTTCATGCGCGCGCGCACGACCCCCACATCGCGCATTCAACGCGGGTCGTGGAGAAGCGCAGCGGATGGAGCAGTTTCCGCGGTAAAATCCGCCCCAACTGCCCGCGCACCATTTTGGGCCCGGCCAAACAATGTGATGCACTTATGTGTGGCCCAGGCCGGGGGCTTCTGTCGGTGTACAAAAGTAGGGGCCCTCCTTTTGACCCCTTTATTTGTGCACGGGCAGTCAGAGCCACTCGCCACGGCCACGCATAACAGGGCAGGGAAGGGAAGCCGGAGAAAAGCCGAGGGCACAAGACAAAGCAAAGCAACGACAAGGACCAAGGCCACAAAGATCAGGTGGACGAAGCAGGTTTCCCCGGCAAGGACCCTTGCCGGGGTATCCTCAGCGGCCCCGGCAAGACCCTTGCCGGGGCAGCTCGCCCATGCCAGTCGAGTGAGCCACCCTTGAACCCACCAACGCTCGACAAACGCAATGGGACAGGGCTCGGGAGGCACCTCCATGGTGGTATGGAGATCTTTGTGAAGACAAAGAATAGACAAGATCAAAAGAGGATAGGAAGGCAACCATCCTCATCGAAGAAACCCACAAGACCCCTAGCAAGATCCTTGCCGGGGACGCCTGCGCGCCACAACAAGACCCTTGCCGGGCCACCCGGCAAGGCCCTCGCCAAGCGCACCAGCAGGGCCACTGCCTGGCCCGCGCCAGCCAAGTCTCCGCCGCCGCTCGCATGCAGCTGCCGACCCAACCAACTGGGCAGGCACCTGCGTGGCAACATGCAGCCCTTCGTGGAGGCTCCACCACCACGCCACCTCAGCTTCCTGCCTGCCTACATGGCACCACATGCATCGCTGGCCTGGGCGCGTGTCGAACCTTGAAGGAGAGGCGACGGACGGGACGGGCCTCACCCCCGTCCCCGATAAAGTGAAGGGACACCTAAGCCTCTCATTAAATGCGCTTTGTCCTGTAACACCAGCGATAAGCTCACAACACTATAGCACTTTCCACCTCCTGTGTGCCACTGTGGCAGCCCCTTTCGCCTATAAAAGGAGGCCCATGGCGCACTGGATAAGGATTCGGCTCTTCCGAACCTAGCAGCACCCAAAGCTAGTTCAAGAGCTCAAGAACACTAAATACATCCACCAAAGCAGGATCGTAGGGTTTTTCGCATCTTTGCGGCCCGAACCTGGGTAAATCCCCTTTGTGTTGTCTACTAGTCCCTCTCTTCTCACGATCCCCGCGCCCCGCAACCGTAGAAGGGATTCCAGTGATCCCATAGGTGTCGTTTCCCACCGACAGCATGCTTGTCCAGGATATTGTACTACCCTTTCTTCCAGCAGATACTAATGAACCACCAAGGTTCCATGCTCCTATCTTCTCTTCTTTCCAGCCACAGTGAAGACATTCGGTTCCGCTATTCCTGTCATGGACCTGGCTTTGGCAAGAGGTTGAGAAGACTGCCCGACACTGTGATCCCCAGCAAACCAAACAGATAAAGTTTACCTCTTGTACATTCATGTTCGTAACCTATAACTTGTGCATTAAAGAAACAATAGTGAGAGTATGGGTGAAGTGGTGTGCACAATTAGTCACTGTAAAAGTAGTAGATAGCAGGTGGCTAAAAAATAAATGACAGGAGACATATGATAGCTCTACAACATTGCATGCCAAATAAAATAAGATTGTACTCCATATGATTTTGTAATATATGAGCAGAGGGATGGCTGGTAAATGCAGGTACTCCTCCAACACACCACCACATGTGGTCCTATCAAAATACATCGACTAAAAATAAATAGGTCAGTTGATTTTTTTGAACCGTCCGATCTACAAGGAACTGGCAGATGGCCTTCGTCTACCTCCCGCTAGTCACTGTTGACGATCTTTCTTGAACCACCAGCGACCACCGGCCTAGACCCCTTTCTTCGCCGCCCACCCTCCCCTCGACCTCACACCACCACCGTGCTTGGTAGCGCCCCGACCATGCCCTTAAGCCCGGCTGACCTCCAGATCAGGCGCCAGCAGCTCCTAGGCCCCACACACCCCTAAGATAAACATCGAGGCGCTGCTTCCCCGGTGTAATAGGCGGACTAGCGCCTATTATGTAGGGGAATGCTTCCTTTAATTGGGAATCAACTGAAAAGGAATTGAAATCCAGGGGGCAACGGACCTCTAGCTAAGGTGAAATAGAATGTGAGGAGAAACCTTGTGCATCGCGAGTTACTAGGAACATCTAGTATCAGGAAGAAGGTATAGGAAGAAGCGGTCAACTATTGTCTTTTGTGGGATGAATACCGTGCAAGCAAATATGTAAAATTTGCACGAATAAGGGAAGAGGAGTACCATTTCTGGTTGCCAGTGTTGTGTCCTCATGATATCGTGGTGATTTTTGTTCTTTTTACTAGCGGAACTGATGTTTAGGAGGAGGGTGGAGCCTTGGACGAACCCATGGCCAAATGGTTGACTATGTTGCGGTGGCCGTCTGTCGGCGGAGGGGAAGCAGATCCGAGGCGGCGAAGGGTGGCGTAGTGGGAACAACTCCGATGCGGTGGACGATGGCGATGTTGGAGCAACAACGATGAGGCGCAGGATGACATGGTTGAACTGGCCCGGGTATGGCGCACGTTGGCATCCTGGAGGCAGCTCGGCGTCGGCTTCAACCACTAGCCCTGGAGGGTGTTGCGGTTGCGGTTGCGGTGGATGACTACGTCGGGGTATCGGCTCCGGCGTGATGGAGGAGGGTGGCAGTTGATGGGTGGGATGGGGTGGCGGACGAAGGACGTCAGGGTTTCGCGGCTGGTGGAGAGGTAGTTTTGGCGCCCACGAAGTACGAATGGGGAATCAGATGAGGGGGCGGGAGGGCAGCTAAGGGGGAACCATGTTTCAGTCTGGGACGCACTTGTTTTTGGTTTTTGAACAGATGAGATGCGCTTGTTTGAAATTTGGGGAAAGTACAAACTTTGCCACCCTCTTAAATTTTGGACCTACTGCGGGTCGGGGGTAGGATGGTATTCCTAGGTGTCCCAAATAGTGGGTGGGAGCGATTTCTATCGAGCGCATGTGCTTAGGCGGCCATGGTGTATGAATGTTTTTTGGAGGCGGTTGCGTGGCGTCTAGATGAAGCTACAAACCTACCCCGGTTTAGACCTTTGGACGTTGGGCCGGCAGGTTTCATGGGTCGGAGTTATAAAAGTAATTTCCTTTTACCAAACATTGGTCTCACGCGGTTTCGGGCGAGTAGAGGCTCTTTTGGCACTTCGTTCGAAATTTCGAAACAGAAGCATTCACGTTTAGAGTACTCATGAACTTTGAGGATTGACCTAAATAGACAACGTTAAATTTGACCTTGTATGTATGAAAATCTAATTAAATTATGCGCTTCTTTTTGAAATTTTGACACTTGAAAATCCTATAACTACGATTATTTTGGAATGGAGGAGGTAAATTTGAATCTATTTTGTACACGACTATATATGCTATTATGTACAAAAGGAGAGCAAAGATTGGTGCCCCCATAATTTAGGTATGATTTACAAATGCCATGATCTCAAATTCAAATAATTGAATGGACTTTATGTTGAATTCAATTTTTTAAACCACCTTAAGTGAATTCAAATGTATGCTAGTTCATGGCTAGCTATTTATAATGTTCATTGTGTAACTTTTGTACGTATAATGTGCTTTACACACACAACATGAACTATACTCACGTTTATATTCGATTGCTAAAGCGATGCATTGTCTGGAGTTCAAAATACTAACTTTGGGATCAATTATGTCGAACAATAACATAGACATGCTCAAATTCGATAGAATATAGATGTCTGATGGATCAATAACCATTCCTTACGCGGATTGCAAATACCATGATCCCATCCTAATATTTGGATACAATTTATATTTTTAATCAATGTGTACATCCATCTTTTACGTGTAGTTTCACTCTCCATAGGCCCATCCTCACACACAAGCTGACTTTCTCTCTCACACATAGGCGCACACAGTGTATATGCATCGGTGTTCTCTCACACAGGCTCACACACTCTCTTCTGAGGTGTCTTTCTCATAGACATGCTCTCGAGATAACCCTCCCTCCCTCTCGCAACCATCTACGACTGTTTTCACTAACCTTTATCACAAGCACTCTTCCTCTCACAAGCATACACATGCACAATCCCCATTGACCCTTTCTATATACATAGACCTGCCTTATCTTTAGGCATGTCTCGCACGCATTATCTCCACCTCTCTTCCTAATTGACGAGTACGATTCTAGCAGAGCATTCTATAGGATACCCCTTAAAGTTAGGTTGGACGAATGGTAATATCAGAGATAAGGGGTTACCTTAGTCCGAGGACCTAGCGTTACAAATCCTAGCCAGTCCTTCAAGACTCTGGTATCTTTGTCTTGTACAACTAGTCCTCCATGGGTCTCCCTAAATGCGTCACGGGCCGACCAATGTGGCACAGGATGGAACCGAACCAAGGGCCTCACCTCGGCCCACCGAACCTCACGCGGTGACACACCCTCTACCCCCAGGCCTCGTTATCTTCTCAAACCCACACATACCAACACAGACACCACACAAAATATTTTCTCCTCATGCTTCTATCCACTCCCCCTTGCACATACACACTCAAGGGCGTCTCTCGCCATGACATCCTATTCGTCTCTCTCTCTCTCTAGACCTCTCTCATTTCTCATGCTATCACTACAAAAAAGACACATTGTTACATTTTTGGCTGAACGAATTTTCCCCCTGTCATGCTTATGACACTTCTATGACGATAATTGTGAAAAGCCCGGTATCATCATAGATGTGGTGGGCTCCTAGTTCTATGAAAAAAATCATGACAAAAAATGGGCTTTTCGTCCTGGGCGGGCCGGAGACGCAGCTGCATGACATTCTTTGGACTGCCCATGACAGAAAAATCCGTGGTAGTAGCGAGGGCGAGGAAAATATCGGGGTGTTACCGGTTATGGTCGGAGGTCAGGGCAGAGCGATGCACGGAGGTTTGCGCGTTTCTCTCGTACACGCATGCACGTGGGTGCGAGGCGTTGGGCTCTAACTGAACCCGAGCAAGGCATTCGCCTACTGAACCCGAGCGATTGCACTGCAGGCTACACGTTACTAAACCCGAGAGATCGATCGATGGCTGTTAACTGAACCCGATCGAACGTTTCCTTCGCTACTGCTGCTAACTGAAGCCGATCGATGCTGCCTCTAGATGAACAGTGAGCGTTGTTGGGGGGGGGGTTGGATGAACAGTTCCTGTTGGGGGTTGGATGAACAGGACCCCGTGGTGTTGCCGCTGAATGAACAAGACCCCGATAGATGGAGCCGGTTGGGTGTGGATGAACAGGACCCTATGGAGGGTGGATGAACAGGACCCCGTGGAGGGAAGGTTGAACAGTAGCCGGTGGAGGGCTGGTTGAATAGTAGCCGGTGGAGGGCTGGATGAATTGTATCCCATGGGGGGTGGTTGAACAGGACCTCGTGGAGAGGGCTAGTTAATCAGTAGCCAGTGGAGGAGCGCGCGATGGAGGCTGGATGAACAAGACCCCGTGGATGAACAGTCGCAGGTGGAGGCTAGAGGAGGTCGACGGTGGATGAACAATAGCCCATGGAGGCTGGAGGAGGTCGATGGTGGAGATGAACAGTATCCTGTGGAGTCCCGTTATGCGGTATGCCACACCCCTCCCGATGATCAGGGCCCCTGTTTCGACCATAGCGCTCCAACACATGTCCGTTTCCTCCATTTTGCGGTACGCCACACCCCTCCCGATCAACAGGACCCCGTTTCAACCATAGGAGGTCCAACAGAAGTCCGTTTCCTCCATTTTGCAGTACGCCAGACCCCTCCCGATGAACAGGATCCCGTTTCGATCGTGGCCGGTCGAACACAAGGTCGTTTCCTCTGTTCTGCAGTACAACATGCCTCGTTTCCGTCAGCTATTCCGTCCAAACCCTCCCTATGAACACGACGGTGCATTCCGTTCCAACCCAGCTAGTTGGCTCCCCATGAAAACAACTACGATGCAGTGTCTCCGTTCCGACCCGACCATGTACAGAGTCCTAGCTGTACATATGCGTGAGTAGGCGTTCGAGACCCCACCCGTATGTACGTACGTGGCAATATTTTCTTTCTTGCACCCTGGCCGTTGTATGTACGTGTACATGCTATGTGCGCGCCTCTACTACGATGCATGCACACCTCTACATCGACTAGTATGTACGTACATGTTCGCGACCAGAATGACAATGCTATGTACGCTTCGACCAGGTGGGTCCTGACTATCAGGCACTTCCTTGCGTGCGAAGATGTAGCTGGTGGGTCCTAGCAGACAGGGGGGCGAATCATTTTTTGCCTGTAATATGGACACACTTCCTTGCATGTGAAGATGTAGCTGGAGGGTCCCAGCAGTCAGGGGGAAATGTATTTTTTCGCGAAATATGATGGCCCGTCCAGTGGGTCCTTGCTGTCAGGTGGAGGAATCATTATTTTCCGCATAATAAGGAGGCACTTCCTTGCTGCGGCCGTGGACCCAGCTGTCAGCCTCTCCACGCATAGTACTCTTCCAATGGAAGTCGTTCCTTGACCACGTTGACCAAGCCGTGCCGAGAGCACTAGGACGGTGGACGACGGCGAGGACTAGGAAGGGGACGACGCGGAGCTGGGGAAGACGCGGCAGTGGATGCCCACGCAGAGAGGAGTACAAGGGTTCACTGGTTCACCTTCGGTGTGAGGCTGCCGTCGCTGCAGAATAACAGGGGGTGTGGGTGAGTGGATGGATGGCGTGGCCAGCGGTGGGATTAGTAGGTGGCGGTGAGACCTCCGCGGCAGCACAGCCGACCACGGGAGGCAAGAGTAGGCGGCACGACGACGCTGCCTTGGGTGGCTAGAGCAAGAAGACCAGAGGTTGAAGAAGCACTATGGCCCTTGGATGGACATCGTACGGTCACTGGAGCTAGAATCGTTCATATTGACTAAGTTTACAAAGCCCTCCATCCCCGTCAATTTAGTAGGCCCACAAGTCAGCCTCCCACACTACAAAAAAATACACTTCCATGATGATACTTGTTTGTCACAGTAGGTCGCGTTTTTTGTCATGCATGTACATCCATGACAAATTTATATAAGAATCAAGATAGTCATACCTGTGCTGTCGTAGAAGTGTTCCATGACATTACCAAAATTATCATCACGGAAGTGTCCACTTCCATGACGATAAATCGCGCGTCACAGAAGTGCTTTCGTCAAGGGTGACCGACACGTGGCATCCACCGTAACGGAACGCCGTTAAGCTATCGGGTCGGGTTTTGGATCCGATAACCCGTTAACAGCCCCGACCAATGGGGATTTTCCACGTGTAAAATCATCATTGGCTGGAGGAGACACGTGTCAGGTCCGCGTTGGCACAGGTGTCACTCATCCAATGGGCGAGACGCGCCTATGATATGTTGACACGTGGACCGGCCCATCAAGTTTAAATGGGCCGGCCCAACTAAAGGCCCACAAGATTTTGCGGACCATAATGGGCCGGCCCAGCTAAAGGCCCACGAGATTTTGCGGACCATAATGGGCTGGCCCAGCTAACGGCCCACAAGATTTTGCGGGCCATAATGGGCCGGCCCAGGTAAAGGCCCACAAGATTTTTGTGTGCCATAATGGGCCGGCCCAGGTAAAGGCCCACAAGATTCTTGCGGATCATAATGGGCCGGCCCGGCTAAAGGCCCACGAGATTTCGCCGACATTAATGGGCCGGCCCAGCTGTAGGCCCACAAGAATTTGAGGACCCTAGTAGGCCGGCCCATTAACTGGCTGCCATGTTTTGGGCCAAATGCCGGCCCATATTTGATCCGGTCCATTAATGGCCTGCCACGTTCCGGGCCTAATAGTGGCCCATATGAGATCCGGCCCGTTAAAAGCCTACCACGTTCTGGGCCAAATTACGGCCCAGATCAGGTACGACCCTTTAAGAGGCTATGGGCTCAATTATGGCCCATATCAGATTCGGCCCGTCAACTGGACACTATGCTTTTGGGCCCACTTGCTAGAGGCCCACTTAGTAATTCGGCCTGACATTAGTTTTGGCCTCTTAAGGACCCGTTTAACATTTCGGCCCTATATTAATTTCGGCCTGTTAAATGCCCGTCATATAGTTGGGCCTAACTACGGCCCGGTTTGCATCCGGCCTGCTCGCAGCCGATATCTGATTGGGCCAAACAAGGACCGAGACAATTTTGGCCTGTTAAAAGCCCGTGATTTGATTCGCACAATCATGGGCCGGGGTTCATTTCGGGCTGCTGCCGGCCCGTTAGCTGTTCGGCACGTTTCAGGCCCAACCTACATCGTGATTGCATGACGGCCCGATTATGTACCGTAATTTTACGGTTTGGCCGGTTTACTGCGAAGACAGGATATATATACAGTAAAATAACTGCAGCATCGTGAATAAGAAAAAACCTAGACTATACAATAAAGAAATTACAGCATATTACATCCACTGGGCATCAAAGTTCGCCACTATGATAATAAAGCACAAGCAGACAGCAGATTACATACACTGGGCATCAAAGATCGCCACCAGTGCAAATAAACACGCCGACAAAATAATATACAAAACCGACAGCACTTCAATAGAGTTCAAGAAAGGTTAGCCCTGCTGGGGAGCTGCAGCGCAAGCAGCTGAGCAAGATGATGAGACTGCGCTTGTTCAACACTTAAATCTTCCTCACTCTGAAAGATAAACAAGCAGACAGATGACAGGTTTTGCACATAAAAGTATCAGTGCTGACAATTCATCACATTTCTTACTGACGAATAAAGTGACACAGTTTAAAATTGCATTAACACAATATGGTATTGTTCAGGTCAAGACATGGCAGGAAATGACATTGTGAAGGAGTTGGCAGCTTCACGACACCACTGGATTACAGATCAAGAACTCATAAGTATCAATGGTTAGTGTGCTGTCAATTTATCCCATTTCAGATTGGCAAATAAAGAGACGGTTTAAATAATACTCCCTCCGTCCGGAATTACTTGTCATCAAAATGGATGTGTCTAGAACTAAAATACATCTAGATACATCCATTTCAATGACAAGTATTTTCGGACGGAGGGAGTAGTAGAATGATATGACATTGTTCATAGTTAAGACATTGCAGAATATGACATTGTGCTGTAGTGGGTAGGTTCACCACACCACTGGATTACGGATGAAGAACAGAAGCATACATGCAGTGCAAAAGAAGATCACTTGCTCTGTATAGTTTAATTTACATGGTATGAATAAGGAACTTGGTTGTACAACTGAAAACTTAAATTGAGAAAGGACAAACTTTTGTTTATGAACTACATAATAAACTTTAAACATGCAATTTGATGCAAACACCAAAAATAAACAGCTGTTGCAGTCATGCCTAACCAAATATATACAACAAAGTTTGAAGGCTTGAGATGGACAAACTTACATTATTGGTGAAGACAGGCTCTATAAAGGCCTTGTCCATGCTGATGGGGGGGGGCAATTCAAGAAGTTTACCACAGAATCTTCTTCATAAGCATTGCCTTTATTCTACATTTTGTTAAGAGTAAATATAGATGTGATAATATACGAAAAAATGGAGAATATTTAAGATAAGATGAAGAGTGATGCTACATAACCAAGTAGCTATAAATGTAAGTGCAGCGATACAGGCAAAAGGTACAGCCAAGAGCAATGCACAGCTAAACTTCTTCAGTACCAACCTTATGGTAAGAGTAAATATAGATCTGATGTGTAGAAAATGGAGGGCAAAGGAAAATAAGCTGCAGAGTGATGGTACATGAACAACTACCTGTCATTATAAGTACACTGATAAAGGACAACATGTACTTACAAGAACAATGCAGAGCTAAAAAAACATTGGCATTGGATATATTCTACACTAATGTAACCATTCATACAGATCAGATAATTTGGAGCGAACAATTGATAAGCAAGCTATCATGCATACTGCTGTCACATAATGAACCAGGTATGTATGCAAGTACAGTGATACAGGACAACAGGTACTAACAAGAGCAAAGCAGCGGGCAGCATATTTGCGATATCCTGTCGTTCTTTTCAAACCGGAATTCTTCTTCGAGCAGATTTCCTACAAACAAGATCCGTAGGGCACATGCGGAAAAGTAAAAGTTCAAATTGTCATGTGATTTCATAGACAGTACCTCATCCTGGGAACGAGACCAGTGCATAACAAGGTTTTTCCATTCAATGTCTTCTAAATTTAGCACAGGAGACTTCACCGGAAATTCGTTTATAGATTTGCCACCAAAGTGTGATTTCCTCAGGTAACACCGATACTGCTGCAATGCTTCCTTGAAAAGCACAAGCAAGCTTTGCTCGTCATGACTATCCAGATTGACCCTCGCCTAGTTACAACAATGTAATGTAAATCATTGATGTGTTCAATCAGCAGAAAACAGGAAAATAATAACCATGAATAATAGCACTTACACGTAAGTTGGACAGGAAGATGTGAAAATGGTGTTTGTCTTCACAATAATCTTCCCATGATGGGAATATATGCACGTAGTCCCTAACAACATTGAAAGCATTGTCTTTTAAACTGGGAATAAATGGAATGGGGTTCCAATCTGCAGGAATTGGCCGTCTCTGCAGTTGGGATAGGTCTTCGGCCGGTGGACTTGCTGTACTTTTTGCTGGAGTGGGATTTTTCTGTGGTACAGCTGGTGCTATGGCAAATGAAATCGGTATACCTTTTGCTGGAGTGCAGGTCCTGTGTGGTGGGGCTAGTGGTGTGGCCAGTGAAGTATGGGTACAGTCTGCTGGAGTCGGTCCTACGTTTTGTGTCACTGGTTGTACAACCAATATAAGTGGGGTGCTGTCTGATTTCTCCGGCACCACCACGTTTTTCAAGGACTTTGCTGGTGCTCCTTCAGGTTCGGCAATCACCCTCTTCCTTTTTGATGTCTGATGCACACGAACAACATTTGAGTGGAAAAACATGGTATGATGACAGATGGAATATGTATTGATAATGGATGGGCATGGCATCTCGACATATATGATGAGTAAACTAAGCAGATGGCGGTGCAACAAAGTAGAAGAAATGCAAGACAACATATGCAAGATACCCGCAATCAATAAAACATTGCCAAATTAGAACAGGCACCTTGATGGGTGAACAGGACAGGCCATCTGCCTTTGACTCCTCGAGGTTAGAATAGTCATTAGGATCATATTCTGAACAAGAGTCAACAGGTGGGGAGCGTATGAGTTTCATTGCATCCAGAATGGCACTCAATGCCTTGGTGCCAATTTTGTAAGTCATTGCAGTGTTTAGCTTCAAGAGTGGACTGCTGCTAGTGCGACACAAAGCAGCTACACAGATCATAGTGTAGATATAACGGGAAAACCTTAAGCATCAGAGTAAAATCAGCAAAGTGGAACTTGCTGGAATATATGTGCTAGTATTGCCGGTACGGCTAGAAAGGCTTCGGATACCAGCTCTCTTCAAGTGAAGGTGCGGTACTGTTAATATCAGTATAACTCTCAAAGGCGACACAGCTCCGCGCATTTCCTTGCTATTCTTATAGGATTCAAGTGGGCAGGCCACTACAAATCCTATTCCTATGTTTACAAGATCCTACGAATCAAAGAGGCTCAAAGTGTCCATCACAACCGACCGTATAGACCTCTACACTGCAAATGTCCCTGCTCATCTTCAGTACAAGGAACATACTGTACTACTAGCATACTCCCTCCGTTCCAAAATATAAGTCTTGGTAGAGATTTCCACTATGGATCACATACAGATGTATCCAGATACATTTTAGAGTGTAGATTCACTCATTTTGCTCCATATGTAGTCCATGGTGGAATCTATACAAAGACTTGTATTTAGGAACGGAGAGAGTACATATTAAAGAAGAACGGAAGAGGAACATGGTAAAGAAGAGCAAGCAGATTTTGGATAATAAAATGTTGGTTGCGCAGTGCCCACACATGATGAACCAGAGCGCATTAAGAATGCAACTCCCAGCTGTCTCTCGACCATTTCAGGCGGTTGGATGAAGATCCTACGTCTCCTAACCCTTCTTCTTCCTCGTCTCTGATTCTTCCCATACAGAACACCGCACGGGCCGCCGGCCGGACCACCGGCCCCCACCGCCTGTGTTCCTCCGCCACCCCCACCCCCACCCGCGTCGAGTTTTCTTCGTTCGGCGAGGCCCCACAACCACCCGAGCCCCTTGGATCGCACCGGCGAACTCCGGCGAGCTCTGAAAAATCGACTGACCCAATTTTGAAATTTAGTCTACTGTGATTTAACTAGTGTGGAATATAAAAGGGGAAAACCATAAGCATTGGGAGTATAGTGTTGAGCGTGCCATGGCGGATCTGAAGGTGCAAACCGGACAAAGGCAACTTCGCAACCAAGACAAGAAATCAGAGTAAAGCAGTGGCGATCTATTTTCTTGCTGCGATAAATAAGTTGAGCAGATACGAAAGAGTACCGCCTCTGGTGCGGCGCCGTGTACGCATCTGCTGAGAATTTGACGGTGCTGCGGTAGCGATGGCTGTCGGCAGCGTGGAAGCAGATCTAGGAGGGTAGACGGTGGCGGCGGGGCGCGGTGGACGAGACGGTCGTAGGAGCGGCGCCGGCAAGGTGGACGACGGCGGGGATGAAGCGAGAGGACGGGATGCAAGGATCCCGGTCCGAAGGCGTGGATGAGAGAGGTCGATCTCTTGTAATGGACGGCGGCGTCGGGGTATCAGCTCCGGCATGGTGGAGGAGGACGGCGGTGGATGGGGTGGCGGACGGCGGCGGACGGAGGAGGGTGGGGTGGAGAGGGTGTTTTGGCGCCCACGGAGTACGAATGGGGAAAAGGGAGGTAGAGAGGAAGGGGGGAACCATGTATTCAGGGCGCGCTTGTCTCAAATGCGAGGAAATTTACAAACTTAGCCCCCGTTTCAAATTTCTACTACATCACAGCAACATTAGTCGGTTGGGGATAGGACGGTAATCTCGCATACACCGAATATTTGCCGACGAGAGTTTGTTTTTGGCGCCCACCGTGTATGAATATGAATCGGGGAGGGAGTCGATTTCGGCCGAGGGCACACTGTGTTTTGGCGCCCACCGTGTATGAATCCGGGTGAGAGGCGGTTACGTCACGTTTGGGTGAAATTACAAACCTACCCCTATCGAAACCTATAGAAATCCAGCAGATAGGCTTTGCGTGGCAGGGATAGGCAGTAGTGATTTCCATCTCGCAGATTTTGGTTTCGGGCGGTTACTGCGACTTTCCCCGCTTCGTTCAAATTTTGCACAGTGCACGTTTACCGTGCCAACTCAATTCGAATCCCGTTTGTATTCTACTATTTTTTTCGGGCGGGATCCATTTTCAATTGGAATTACATTCTATATACATCATTTTTTATATATACTTTCAAAAGCACAACAAAGAATTCTGCTCCTTTATATGTATAATATGATTTACAAATACAACGATCTCGAAATCTTAAGGTTGAATTCGAAAAATTTAACCAAATTATGTTCTACTAAAATGTATGGATCAGTAATATCTACATATTAAATAACATAGATGTGCGTGAATTCATATGAGTATGCATGTTTGATAGATCAATTTTGGTTCGAGTATGGATTACATGTATCATCATCTCGAATTCAAATATTTGAATCCCTTTTTTGTTCACTCCTTTCACGCCCATCTCTCTCGCATGCATGCTCCTTCAGGTAGCTATCACTCTCTTTTCTCCAGCTCACCCGCACGCTCACTTCATGTTTCTCCTATCCTCGCAAACATGGTCTCTCGACGTCTCCCTTGAGAAGTGTCACACTCTCCCTATCATTATACATTACACGGTTTTCATTATCTCTCACGTCTCTACTGTTCTCTGGTATCACTCGGTACCTAAGCTTTCTTTTTCACCGCCACACACACAGTCTCCACTCGTCTTTCACTTTGTCTTTCTCTCTATGGGATTCTCTCACACACCCTATATGTCTCTACATATGACTCATACCACTAAAATTACTCTCTCTCTCTCTCCTGTAGACACAACATTTGTTGCGGTCTCCTTTTCGTCTCCATCCCAGACTGACACCGATCAGACAACCCCGACTACCGTCACCTCTCTCTCTCTCTCACAGACACACACACACAACTCCTGCTTCCATTCCCCTTCCCGACTACCGTCTCTCTCTCTCACACACAAAACTCTCGCTTTCGCACCCCGACTCGTATTTCTCTCACAAACATTTATCGACTAGCTAGCCTCTAGATAGGTTTATACACCCGCACACTCATGCTTCCACCATCGCATACATGTCTCTCTCCCGCTCCTTGTATCTATGTAGCTTTTTCTTCCCTTCTTGAGACACGCCCTCTCAATCGTGCACACGCACACTATCGCCTCATTTTAAGCTGATACCTATCGCACACACACTACTTGTGTCTTTGTCACACATGCACTCCGTCCTCCTCCACTCTCCCTCTCTCTCACACACACATGGGCTTTTTGCAACAACTAGCAAGATGCCCATGCGTTGCACGGAACATCAAGATGCATTTGTATGAGTAGTTTATCTTGTGGGGGAAAAGGATGAACGAGGGAAGACCTTATTTGCAAATGTGGAGAGGGGTGTGGGTATCTTTTTGCAAAATTGCCATAGTTTCCTTCCTATCCGTCAGATATAGATCGGACGGCCTATATTGCAGGATGGCAGGCACACGATCATCACCGACAATGCTTTTTATAAGAGTAGGGATAAAAAATAGAGTTGGTGATGATGGTGGGCCTGCCATCCTGCAATGTAGGTCGTCCGATTTATATCTGACGGATAGGAAGGAAAATATGGCAATTTACCCACACTCTTCACCACATTTGCAGATAAGGCCTTCCCTCGTTCATCCTTTTCTCCCACAAGATCTTGATGTTCCGTGCAACGCACGGGCATCTTGCTAGTAAGAGTAGAAATTAGACATATACCACTTCTCGAATCTTGAAACCAACAACATTCCTCCCTTATCTCATCAAAACCGCCAAAGGAATATATTTTGAGTGAAACATAACATATTTTTAGTGATATACGTATTTCAAAACTAGACTTTTTTTCTATCAAATCGGTGAATATGTATTAATCTACTTTGATCGTGTGGCAACGCATTGGCACATTGCTAGTAGTTATTATAATTTTTTGGACACCAGACAAACGGTGGAGTACATATACGAAGAGAAGAGGCGCACGCACGCAGTCGGCCTCTCGCTGTCTCGCACACATGAGTGTTACGTAAAGGCGACGTTAACAAATAAACCCTAAAACCCTAGGTGCACGATTGCTGCATTCGCGGGTACCGGGTACGTGGTGGAGCACCTTTGTAGGAGTTGATGGTCGGGACCACAGGTGAACGACTTGGAGCGCGGTGGCTCGCCAGTTGCCACAGATCGAGTAGCCACGTTTAAAATATCGTTTTTTAGCGGGGTTAAGAGTTCCGATTTTCAATGGCACGTTATAAGTAGTAAGTAGTTTTTAGAACGATTGGTATGGAGCGAAAATGGAATTCATAGTACTACGTACCTCCTTGGCGTATGGTTGTATGGGTTTATGTTACGAGATGTTGAACCTGGTAGTTCTAGGGCAAATACTATGGTTTAGATTTAGATGCTGGTTTTCAGTAATCGGAAGGGGAAACCCTTCTTTGATTAAAAAAACTACTACCTCCATTCTGGTTTACTAGTCCCCATCGTACTTTGGGTCAAAGTTTGTCCACGAATTTTACTTGTAAAATGTGAATGGAAAACGAGATTTTGTTATACCCAAACAAAAAAGGACTGGAGGGAGTGATTGCTCTGACACGGACGCGACCTCTCATAGCGCAGGCATTGAACCGGCGCGCCGGCCAAGAGGGCCGCACTCGCTGCAGGCCCGGCTGAGCACGCCTCCTCGCCGCGTGCAACCAGCTTAAGACTGCCCCGCCTGCCTTCATTGAATCCGCGCGTGTGCCGGCAACACGTCCTTCCGCGAGCCGGCAGGCATTTTAGAACACAAAAAATGACTAAAATATAATTAATTTACGCATGGTCTTGACTTGTTGTGCTCGCACTGGTAGCAGGAACTAGTAGAGGTTTTTCTTTATTTATAACTCTCCTCACATTTTTTTGGCTTTGAAGTGAATCATGGTTGTGGACATTATGTATGAATGTGCAGATATCTGTGAACATGAGTTTGATGTGGAAGTTGAACTTGGAATGTCGGGCTTGCGCGTGAACTATACCATGTCCAATGCTTCGTCTGTTATTGTTTGGAAAGTAATTGCTGTTATTACATGACCCGAAAAAAACATTTTGTGCCACATCAGTAGATGCACAGACATCACAACAGGCATGCTGACTGGATAAACATTTGAACCTAGCTATTATGAAGGAAATTTTGTATTGACAACAGTTTTAGATAGCAGGAGACGCCTAGCCTGCTCTGCCTCTGCTAGCTTATTTCTGGCTTCTTCCATCTCTTCTTTGGCTTGGGTGAAGAGAGCATCTGATTGCTCTTTTCGCTTCTTCAGGAACTCAGCTACATTCTCAAGGGCTGCTGCACGCTTTCTTTCAGCCTTTACTAATGCCACGAGGACACGAACAGCTGACGACTCCACCTGGCTTGTGTGTAATCCAGCATCATCTGGGAATTTGCACCTTGTGTCTAATCCAGCATCATTAGGGAACTGGCACCTTGTGTGTAATCCAGCCTCATTTTGGAAACATGATCTCGAGGTTGACCATACTTCCCTCCTCGCAGGAACTGCATCCTGACATGAAGTTACTTCTTTTTTAGATCAATACTCAGAGAAACCTAGATCCATTTAGTAGAAGCCAGATAAACAGAACTCGGAGAAGTGAATTCGAAAGCAAAAGAAATATAAAAACAGACTACAAGGTGAGAACACCCACTTCCTACATCAAGTTAAAAACGAAAGAATTAGGACGATTAAGACTCTTCTTATTACACATTGAAGAACACCACGCTTAAGAGAAACAGAAACTACAACATATACACATCGAAGAACACGAGGCTAAACGAAAGTAATTGAAAGGGTGTTACTTACCAAAGCTCGTTTTACAGGTTTGGTGCAGCTCCTCTTTAACTTGACACGCCCTTGAAGATGTCGCGAATATCCTGTGTTTGGTCTTCATTGCTCCTCTGCATGTTCACACTCGTGGTTTTAAAATCTCAACATGGCAAGAAAAATACTACAAGTAATACTCGCACATCTTGTGGGCAACATTAAAGCACTCGTCTGCCATGTTAGAGGATCTCCAACAGAATCGCAACGCGTGGCGCTTTAAAAAGCGTTTATAGTGCTGAGATCGAGAAGTAGATACTAGAGAGTAGAGGATAGTTCTCAGCATAGATAGATTAAAAAAAGATAATTCAACTACTCCTTGTCGTCCGACTCCTCCTCGGTGATGTCCTCCTCCGACGTCTGACTATAGGCGTGAAGATACCGGTCATTGTCGGATTCCAAGGGCGACGCTGCTCCTAGCCTCATGTTGAATTGAGCGTCCATTTTTTTGCCTACGCTTGTTCTCGCGATAGGTGGCTCGCTCCGCCCTCCTCTTATCCCTCTCCGCCCTCCTTTGCGCGTAGAACTCGCGCTCGTTGATGATGTCCTGCGGGAAGTGTTGGCGCCACAGCGCAGTGGCTTCCTCGTCCATGTCAGCGATGCCGAGACGGTGCTTCTGCCTCCGGTTGTCGCGACGATCCTCGTCGGTGCTAAGCCGCGGCAGAGGCGCGAGCTCCTGCGCTCGCTCCCGCGTCGGCACATTGGGGAAGTTCAATGTTCTATGAGGCCACCGGAGGCACCACGCCGCCGCGTCGTACGCGCGGGCGGCCTCGGTGGCGGTGTCGAAATTTCTGAGGCCGAGGCGCATACCGCGGAAGCTGATCTCAACGGAGAAGCCGCCGGAGGGGCGCGCACGGACGCCGCGGTATCCCCAAGTTTCCCGGCGACGCAGCGGCATGGTGGCACAGCGGTGGCGAGGCGAAAAAGAGCGGGGAGAGAGCAGTGGCGAGGCACAGAGCGGTGGCAAGGCACAAAGCGGTGGGAGGGCGTTGGATTTTATAAAGCGCGCCGGTCGCCGCGCGCCAGAACTAGCGCACACCCGGCCGCTTTTTCCCGCGCGCGCGCGATCCTTTCCCGACATCTCTGCTATCTCTACTCTCTTCTCTATGGTTATATTTATTTTATATTTAATATTTAATATTTATCTCTACTTCCTTTACTGTCTACTTTTTTTTCTCTATACTTTTTTTCTTGCAATATACGCCGTCCGATTTGTATCTGACAGATAGGAAGGAAACAAATGGGAATTTTGCAAAAAGATACCCATACCCCTCTCCAGATTTGCAAATAAGGCCTTCCCTCGTTCATCCTTTTCTCCCACAAGATAAACTACTCATACAAATGCATCTTGATGTGTGCAACGCATGGGCATCTTGCTAGTTCTAAAAACCTTTCCATCATTTGCCACACTGCTGGTTGCAGATGAAAAACCTACCCAAGCACAACGCGATACAGGAGCGACGCACAATTACAAGCTGATATTCTATTGGACAATGGAGGCTATAACCAATTACTTTTACAGGAACAATAGCACCCAGGAAAATTGAAGGGTAGGTATGAACAAAATTGGAACTGCACATGTACTGCTAAGTGATTCAATACACACATTACCAATCCAGGAGGAGAACGATGGTCGCGGCAGCCTCTGTGAGTCATGGTCGGCAATGGGAGTCAGTTCATTGTCCATGATGGTGGTACTTCTGCGCTTGGCGTCGGCTTCCGGGAAGCAGATCCGAGACCGTGGAAGACGATGCCGGGGAAGAGGCTCCGTCTACGACGACGACGGTGGACCGACTCCAGTGCGGCGTACGAGGTCGTCGATGAGGCAGATGCGCTGCGGTGGACGAGTGCGCTGATGTAAAGGGGAGGAGCACGAAGGTTGCAGTGCCGTGGAGAAGTCTATTTTGCGGTGGGGATAGAAAATGGGGAGTATTCAGGTGTACTACTCTGGGTGCCGGGGTGGGGCTAGCTGGGTAGGGTGAACCTGAAGTTACGAAAACAGCCCCCTACCAAGCGTCGTCTGTAGGCCTGTTCCGAAGGCTATGATGGTAACTTCCCACTGCTCGAATCAGGGTCGCGGGAGATTTTCCCGCCGACCTCAAAATTTTGTGACACTGGACTCCCCGTGTGGCGTTTTGAGTGATTCGGCTAAGCAACTAGCGAGTAGTAGTAGTAAACTCTGCATATTAGGTTTGACCACATTCAAACTTCCTAAAGTTTGACCAAGTTTATATAAAAATATAAACAATTACCATAACAAATATGTATGATGTGGAAGTACATTCAATAATGAATCTAATGGTATTTATTTGTTATTGTATATGTTAATATTTTTTGTTATAAGCTTTCTGAGAGTTTACAAAACTTGACTTTGACCAATGCTAATACGTGGACTTAAATAAAAATGGAGGGAGTACACATTTGTTTTCTTAGTTTGTAGTGAACTAATCATTTGTTGAAATTGTGAAATAAATATATTAGGCTATTGACTTCGAATGTAATGGTCTATACAATTCAATAGTTACAATCATTGTCGAATCCCAAGAGGTATACAAGGTCTATTGTACTTCACAACATGCTCAAACTCACATAATCCCAGTCAAATGAGAATCTAAATGCATTTCATAGTTATTACTTTGTAGGATGCAACAAAAACAACCAAAACTCTACATCAGCCATTATAGAAGCAACATTTTGACATATCCCATTGTGTGAATGAAACATGCAGAGAGAGCTTTTGAAGATGGAGCAGATAGGGCGGGAAAGATTGTATGTATGTGGACGAGAGAGTAGGAGACAAACCTAACGAGACAGAGAGAGAGAGAGAGAGAGAAAGAGAAAGAGAGAGGAAGAAGTTAGGTCTGTGAGAAAGATGGAGACATGTAATATACGTGATTCTATATACGTGGAAGGAGAAGAGACAACATGTTTGATGAGAGAGCTGGAAAAACATGGACGAGAGCGGAAGGATCTCATGGGTTGAGGGATTGACAATTTTGTGCGGGGGAGAGAGGGATTGGTAATTTTGTGCAAGAGAGAGAGGGTGGGGGGAGGAGTCAGTCAGCCGTCATCACATCACGCTGCTTCCAAATGACCCCGCATTCTCTAGCGCGCTGTGGTCGCCGTCTTCGATCTGCTCGATGCCCTCTTTGAAGATTGAGGTGTTGTGCATGTTGGGGTGCAAAGAAGCACAAGCGAGAGTGGTCGCCGTATAACCTTGGATGGGGATGAATTGTGTGCTCGGGGGAATGTGTGTGTGTGTGTTGTGCTGCGTGTGTGTGTGTCAGATATTGAGCGAATACAAACCTAAGGAGAGAAATGGGTATTCACAAAGAGATTGTGCGGGCCTTGAGGTGGGCAGGGGCCGAGTGAGGGTATCAAAATGTGCGTGTTGATGCATATGTTGCATGCGATCATGCGAGGGACGGACGAATCGAGAGAGATGGTTGTTGTGTTACGGATGCTCCTCTCTCTCTGTCTCTCTCTCTCTCTCTCTCTCTCACACACACACACACACACACACACACAAGTAAACTAGAAGACCGTTCTCTCATGTATACACAACGTATCGGCATCTGTCTATGTCTCACTCATGCATGATCATTTGCACATTCACACCTCTCTATGTCTGTATCACACGCACACCGTCTCCACATTGCCCTTCCCCGACAACACACATATGGACACATACACACGTTCTCTCTCAGTCACACACACAACAAAAGTATTAAAAAAACTAGGGCGCACCTAAAATGTCCACATCCAAATAAACACAAACTGGAGCTAAATTTAAATATATGGAAATATTGCAGCGTCAAGAACTTTCCCAGGAAAAAAAAGTTGAGTAATATTCGAGGATTGTTTTCTCACACACAAAAAGGTTCGGTGGATGTCCTTCGAGCACGACACGGTGACACACCGTTCGATCGACCGCGCGGCCGCGGTTCACGCGCTTGCACAGGATTCTGTATCGTGGCTGTGGTAATAACTTCAAAAAAAGCGCTGCCTAAGTCTAATGTTTATGTGTACTAGTACAGTTTTCTTTTAAGTTTGACCAACCTCATATAAAACTAAAGGAAGCTCCCATACACGCACTCATCAATATGCCACCGCCGCCATTGCGCATGCTGGCGCCCGCCTGCTCCGGCCAACAATTTCTCGCCCATCACCACCATTTCGCCGCCATCCTTGTGCCGTGAAGCCAAAGGCTCGCCGGCTCACATCATCTGTAGTCCCTCCTCGCCATGCCGCCGTGCTGCCAAGCACGCGAGCAGCTGGTGAAGCTGCGTCTATGCACGTAGCGTACGAAGAGGAGGACGAGCACGTGCTCCAGCACGCCGGCGAGGAGGAACTAGCGTGTCATTGTTGTCTCCGCCCATGTGGAGGAGGCGCGCATGGTGGCTATTGCGGCGGAAGCCGGTCGCGCGCGCGTCGAGCCCGCAAACCGGGTGCGGACGCGGAATCTACCATCGAGACCTTGAATGCCACGTGGATCCTGCAATATGAAGGAGCAATTTGGGTCAGTCAACTCATGTGAGCCGTTTGATGCAACATGGATGGCTAGAAGGGCTTCTTCCACCTCTTCTGCCATCTTCTTCCTTCACTCCGTCGAACTTCTTTCACAAATTGACTGACCCAAATTATACTACTAGTACGAACGTATTAAGAACAGTAGGAACACGAAGGTACGAGTAGTAGTACCAACTGCAAGAAGAACAGTAGTAAGACATAGTACTAGTACTACTCTACGTACTAAACAGTTCAAATAACGAGAAAGAACATAAACATAGTTCTGCTGGGGCCTCAGCACAACACACCCTTGAAAATAAACTAAGCAACTAGTCAGCTTGACACTGCAGTAGAACTAGCATGAGCGACGGCACTGCCACCTACTCGGAGTCCGAGTCCACGTCCTCGACTTCGTCCTCGTCCCTCTTCCTCTTCCTCTTCGCTGATGCTTCTTTTCTTGAAGCGGACACTGGGCTCTGCTTCTTCATCTAACCCATGTAGATATTTAAACAAAGGTAGGCATCCATTGCTGCGTACAGGATGTGATCTTCATCTAATGTCTTCGACTCCCATGCATGATGAAACTCGTGATGATGTTTCTTCAGTTTAGCGTATGAAGGATCAATCATTGCTGCTGCCAGGGTCAGCATTGAAGGTTGAGAGGAGGACAGCAGGCTTGCCTTCTGGAGATCGAAGGGCTGGCCTACAACGAGACCTATCCGACGCAGGACACCCCTGTCGTTCTTAAAGCCTACAGTAACGAATTTCACACTTTTGTCCTTGAGGAAGTTCTTAAAATCCTAGCACTCAACATCGGCATGGCATATGTGGTAGACCAAGCAAACGTTATGTACGCAAACCTAGATCACGGTGGGATTCTTCCTCTCTTCATCCGTTGAACTGTTGAACATGCGTAGGAAGCGAGCAAGCCATGCTTTCACCGTCGCGGATCCACGTGTGTAGATGACGATGAATTGATCGCCGGTGATGGCTCTAACCTGGTACTCAGTGGCGACCATGGAGATTTGGGAGGCCATGGATTTTGGAGGAGGGTTAGGAGAAGTTGAACTGTTGTACCCCGCAAAAACTGGGAGCGAACTAATGTGAAAGGACGGGACGACTGGGAGCGAACTGTTGTGAGGTAGAAGATGGGGACGAGTAGGGCGTGCGAACGGCGTGGGGTTGCTGGCTTGCCCGGTGGATAAACGGCTGCAAGCCCCCAAAGTGTTCTCAAGAACTATGCGGGACCCACTAGATGTCATGTCTACTAGACCCATACCGTAGGCCTGACGGTATAGCTTCTGCCTGTTCACACGCCATGCCGGCGCGTGGATGTAACTTCACTTAATTCCTCAACCGTCGCGCCTCCCACGACCTTCGCTTCCCTCGTGCGGTCGCGCCCTTTGAGACTTCGACCAGCTATAAATGAGCAATTTTTTTGCCTACTCCGCATGCATAATACTCCCTCTGGTCCTTTTTACTCCCGTCAACCGTTTGCAAAGTGTTTGACCAAATATATACTTTTTTTTGAACACCACCTTATATTAATTAACCATCCACACGAGTACACTCATTCGATACAATATTCAGCACACAGGGCGGTACGTTATTTACAAGAATACCATCTAATCTATTGTCAAAGCTATACTTAGCGATTAAGTGTGCCACCTTATTGGCCGAACGGCTAATCTTTGACAATTGAAGATTGTTGATCAACTTCGAGATGCTCAACGCTTTCATCTTCAGGTCACGCATAGCAGACCTGTCATAGTCCCCCATTGCAAGAGACGCTACCACAAAAGCGCAATCAGTCTCTAAAATT
Organism: Triticum aestivum; assembly: GCF_018294505.1. Lineage (NCBI taxonomy): Eukaryota > Viridiplantae > Streptophyta > Magnoliopsida > Poales > Poaceae > Triticum > Triticum aestivum. The sequence goes on from NC_057813.1 coordinate 239,392,373, forward strand.
ACAAGATTATGAAGAGAAATACCTATGTAGAGACCGGCAATGCAATCCCTAAGCTCCGCTTCCTCCACGCTTTGACATGCATCAATGAAATCCCACGACCAAATTTATACTAAAAATATCAATATCTACAATACTGATTATAATGAGTATAAGAACTACGTTTTATAATGAGTGTAAAAATATTGATTTGACATTGTGAATGTTGATACTCCCCCCGTCTAGGTGAGTAAGTCATCTTTGGCTGTGCACCGTGACCAAGGAGGAGGGGAAAACGAGAGACATTAATGTTTATTTGCTAATTAAATAGTATTGCATGCAATGAACTAACCACTGCATGTCATGTTTGATAGTCTCAGGTCATTAAAAGCATGCACACCCTCATCTCTTATTGGTTGATATGTCAAGAAACAAGAAATGAGGTAGAAGTTAATGCACCGCGCCTACGTGTTTTGGGATTATTTGGTTTTCGTAAGATGACTTACACACCTAGCTATTAGAGTACCACTACCTCCCTTCTAGTTTAAAGGGCTCGACTCAAAAATTTCACCTACTCTTAGCAAGATAGTAGAGGCGGTGGAATAGTTTTTGAAGTCTGCAAAAGTACTCAACTAATGCTGTCGTTCTTCACAAAAAATGTGTTTACCAATTCATGCATGAACACTAGTTACTCGAACCCCCCTCTCTCCTTTAATTCTTTGCCAGATCAACATGTTTGCTATTCCCGTGTGCATGATACCAGCTAAGATACCACAATGATGGCCAGCCTTAATCATTTCATGCAATAATTTAGTGCACCTTGAAATATGAACATGTGTGGGGTGTGTATGTTTTTAATGACTTGAGACTATACCTAGCCCGACATGCAAGCTGACTTATTATGCACCGTTCCCCATACCTGCAGGAAGCCCGTTCATGTCCAAATCTTTTCCTCTCCATGTGTGGAAACAATATGCCTGCCAAACTCTCCTTCTCCCTCCGGCGGTCCCACCACTCCACCCCGTGTGAAAAAATCTGCATGCATGACTGTCCTCCCCCATGCTCATCCAATCCGTTGTGACCAGCAATATTTCCACCCATTTGCTCCCCCGTAATTTACTCCAACAAATATGCCCACGTAGCTTTTACTTAACTTCAGGTGCATTGGGTCACCGACATACGGGCCCAACAGTGTACTGGCCCACATGTCAGTGACGCAACTGGACCTGCAGTTAAGTCAGTGCAACTCAGTCCATATCTTACGTAGGTGTGCCATTGCTCGCTATAAATACTGCGCCTCCCACGACATCACTATCTCCTCCCCCTCACGTTTCATCGCTATCTCCTCCCCCTCCCTCTCACGTCGACCACCATGGCATTGCCGCTCCCAAGCCCTAGGAGCCCCTCGCTGCACCGCGCGGACGGTCACGCGTCGCTGTTCCGTTCCTCGCCGCCACTAGTCGAGGAGGACGCGTCGGTGTTCCGCTCCTCGCCACTACGCGATGCGTCACCTTCCGTTCCTCGCCGCCACTAGTCGAGGAGGACGCGTCGGTGTTCCGCTCCTCACCGCGACGCGACGCGTCGTCGTTCCGTTCCTCGCCGCCACTAGTCGAGGATGACACGTCGGTGTTCCGCTCCTCGCCGCGACGCGTCGAGGGGGATGCGTCGGCGTTCCCAATCTCGTCAGCATGCACATCGGAGGATGCGTCGGCTCCCTGCTACAAGGAGAACGCCGCGCCGCCCGCCGAGCCCCCCCAGCCTTGAGGAGCTTTGGAAAGAAATGGATGTCACCTTGTGGGAGGCTTTGCCTCCAGCAGAGCGCGCCAAAATAGAGGCGGAGAAGAAGGCCGAGGAAGAGAAGCGCACCGCACAACAAGCTTTCTGGGAGATCTATGTCGCTTCCGAGAGAGTCAAGCAATTGGTTCTTTGGCAGAAGGCTCGTGCGAGGGCCGTGAGGGTGGCGGAGGACGCTCGTGCCGACGCCCTGATTGCAGTCGAGCCCAAGCGCCTCATCTACGCTTGGAGGTACATGGATCGGGTGCACGCTTCCAGCCAGGAGGAGTATCTGTTGGCGCCGGATCACCACAGCGGTGAGATCACGCTCGCCCGCCGGCAAGCCGCCAATCAGCACCTCGCGAGTTGCGAGGCTGAGGAAGAGGTGTTGTGTCGGCGCGTTGGGAAACGGCCGCACACCAGGGCACTCGTGGCGCGCCGCAAGCACTCCTGTGAGCGCCGTGGCTTTTAGGAGGAGTATAATTTTTGTTCCGTAAGGCGATCTCATTAGTTTTGGGACGCAAATGATAAATCCCGAAAGTTCAGGAATTTTTAGCGTCCTTAATTAAGTATGTAAAAGGGAAACTTTGGAAACATTGTGTATTGTTATGCATTTTGCAAGTACATGCATATAGCACAAACTTTACTATATACTATCGGACTACACTTCTCTCTCGATATATGCTTGCAAACTATGCTACTCCCTCCGTCCAGGTCAATAAGTCATCTTTGGTTGTGCACGGTGACCAAGAAGGAGTGAAGACTTGTACACCTAGATGGAGGGAGTACTACTATTACTTATGTACGTGCAAATGCACTTTTTAACATTATGATGCGGTTTTTGTAAAAGTAGAAAAACATCACTAGTCAAGCTTGTGAAATGATTCAATGCAAAACAAATGCAAAAATGCTCGTTTGATTGTTTACTTTTACCTTCCTTCTCTGTGGTTATTTCTCTGTCGTACTTTGTACGGAGTATCTCACTGGTTGGAAAGGCATGCAAATTCCCAAACCGCTTCCTACACCCTGTATTGAATTTTTTGCCTAACAAGTTGTGTCATGCAATTGGAATTCCAACTTGAGTACTACTACTAGTAGGAGTACCAGGGGCCAGTTCTTTTAGGCTTCTAGATTAGTAATCCCATAACTACTACCTCCGTCCTGGTTTATTGGTCCCCATTGTAATCTGTGTCAAATTTTGATCATAAATTTAACTAATGAAATGTTAGTGCATGTCACATGCACTACTCCATCCGTCTAGGTGAGTAAGTCATCTTAGGCTGTGCACCGTGACCAAGGAGGAGAAAACGAGAAACGTTAATGCTTATTTGCTAATTAATAGTATTGCATGCAATGAACTAACCACTTCATGTCGTGTTTGATATCTCAAGTCATTAAAAGCATGCACACTCTTTATCTCTTATTGGTTGATATGTCAAGAAACAAGAAACAAGGTAGAAGTTAATGCACCGCGGCTAAGTGTTTTGGGATTATTTGGTTTTCGTAAGATGACTTACACACCTAGATGCACCGTGCCTAAGTGTTTTGAGTAACATTTTATCAGTTAAATCTTTGGTCAAAATTTAGCACAAATTACAATGATGAGGAATAAACCAGCATGGAGTAGTAGTTTAGAAGCCCAAATAAATGAGTGAGGCACCTTATTGTTACTCTCCACTGTGACTAGTCTTGTGGGAAAAGCTGGGGAAGCCGCCAAAAAAACTGGCCCTAGGAGTAGTAGCTAGGGATCGAGTGTGGGAGATGAACCGGAGAAAGTAAATGCAAAGAGATGAAATGCAAAAAAGACGGAGGGATGTGATGGTTGCTTGTCCGTTTATTTTACCAGGACATTTATTAATGGGAGTGGTTGGGTTGTGTGATATGACGGCTTTACTGCCGCGCCACGAGCGGGGTGAGAGGTGAGACTCCCGTGCAGCGCCGCCCTCTACACTTGTACTACATCGGTCGTGGTTTATTAGTCCCCCATTGAATTTGACTGAAGATTTAACTAACAAAATGTTAGTGCATGTCAACAAAAACTATATCGTTGGATTCGTATTTGAACATAGTTTTGGCTATAGCTCAATGCTTGTGGTTGTGGACCGCTAAAAATAGAAGAAGCCCTATGATTTTGAATGATAAAATTTTAGGTGACATGCATCAGTATTTATCGTACTATATATAATGTTAGTTCAATTTTTGGTCGTACTAATCTATAGTAGTAAGGTGCCCGTGCGTTGCACCGAAGAGTGAAATGGATTGATCGAGGAGTTGTTTATTTTGACAAAGGATGTGGGGGTCATCTCATGTGTAACGGGTATCGGTAGGTTTCTTCGGATATTATCTCTTCTCTAGAGCTCAGAAACATCCGGGCGAAATAGATAAAAAGGTATCTTTTGCAAACAAAAGCATTCAACTGTTCAACCTGCATCCAAAACTTGTGAAGAAATAACACTTATTGTGCTTTCCAAGAAATGATCTTTAAGAATTAGTTTTTGAGTATCGATTGTTATAAATGTTGGCTACAGATGACACAGCACTTTCTTATAGTCAACAGTTGGCTATACTATTAAGTAATATTAACCATGCCCATATACACCTAGACAGAGGGATTAAATCAGGATGACTTGCAAGGGGGCAGAGGAGATGTAAGAAATGGTTCATCGTAAGTCTTTCACTAGTACTGTAGTTAAAATTCATACATGGAAGATTCTAGACTAAATCATAAATGGATACACTTTTATTCATGCGCGATACTCCAATAGAGCAAGATCATCCATGGAAGTCTCCACATGCTTAGACAGCGGATTACATTGAGCGAAGAATAATGATCAATATTTAACTTGATAATGCATATTTTTTTAGAAGAACAGGGAGGCTCCTCCCCGGTTCCTTTATCAAGTGAAACCCAAAGTGTCTTACATCAGCTCACTGAGAGGAGCAGTTCAAAGGAAGGACTGCGGCGAAAGCCACTCAAGTTTAACGACAAGCTTACAGAATCAAAAGCGGCAAAGACACGGGCCATAAGCGCCCCCACACACACTACATGTTTTCTAAGTGCACTTGATAATGCGTATGTCCAGGTGAACCTCCTTGGAGTCCCCGTGCACCGAGTTGGCGGGTAAAGGATGGAACGGATGCCATGGGTTTTCCAAGTCCACATTCGCGGGATAGTCCCAGCTCCTCAGAGTCCAAGTCTGTCCGATGAGGCCGGTTTCACCGCACGCGCCCGGAGGGGTAGTAACAATGACCACGCACCCGTACATCTGCCTCATGTCAGTGTCAGCGTCAGCGGCGACGCCCCTGACGCACATTACAGAGACGGGGAAGCGGCCTGCGCGAGCCTCGCCGGTGCCCACGATCAATAGGAAGATGCTGCCATCCTCCTCCGAGACTAGCAGGCGGCGGTGATCCTCCAGCGACTCCGGCATGGTGAACCGGTAGCACGTGTCGTACTTGATGTTCTCTACCAAGGGCCAGTAGTGACCGCTTCACGAATCTGTGAGGTGATGCACCATGTCCGCCGGCGAGCCACAAAATGGCATCGGGCACTCATAGCAGTGGATGAAGGGCTCCTTGGAGGCATCGACCAGGCCGTCCATGAAACGGGAGTGGCTGTAGGGGACGTTGCGCCAGTTGAATATGTGAGCAAGTTACTACGAGATTTAATCCGAATAAGCACAAAATGAATCATGACGGCTATAACAGAGATGAAACTAATCATGTGGACTAGCATAGTAGTAGGATACAGAGTAGAAACATGAATTCTACCATGATTTCAAACAGGAAGGATAGAAACACATACGGTGCAACAGGAGCAGCACCGTTGGCGTTGAGGTTGTCGCCCATGTTGTTGAGGAAGAGGTTGCCGAGGTCAGGGAAGAAGTCATCGTCGGTGAAGTCGTGGCTGCCAGCAGTCGCGAGAGTGCGCTCCCCAGATTTCAACAGCGCCCGCCGAATGGAGCGCAGGAGGGAGTGGCTGTAGGGGACGTTGCGGCCGCCGAATGGAGCGCAGCAGTAGCACACGAAGCAGTAGATGGTGTCCTTACTAGTACTCCCTAGTCTCTATCTATCTACCTATATATATATATATATCTACTCTTGTAGAAAACTGAGTTGGTGATGATGGTATGCCTGCCATCTTGTAATATCGACTGTCCGATCTATATTTGACGGATAGAAAGCCAACTATGACAATTTTACAAAAGATACCCACACCTCTCTCCACATTTATAGATAAGTCCTTACCTCGTGCTCCTCCCTATGTCTCTATCTCTACAAGTACTTTTTTTATAACAAATCGAATAGTGCTGCGCCGTCTGCTGCACGCCCGGCTGAACATGCCTCCTCGCCTCCATCATCACCAACTGAGTCTTTTATAGGAGAAGGAGTAGAGAAAAAACCGAGTTGGTGATGATGGTGTGCCGTGCAATGCACGGGCATCTTGCTATTTTTTTTGCATATAAGTCCAAACACCACGTAGACACGGTCTTTGAGCATGGTTCGTAGTCGTTCCATGATCGGGCATCGAAGTTTGTAACTATTTTAGATTAGAATATACTACTCCTCCGGTGCTAGTAGAGCAGAGTCCTACTCTACTACTCTACTCTAGCAAGCTAGGGCATAGTACTATAGTAGGTACTGTAGGGAGTACTAGTAATGTGATCACTCAAGCAAGTTGTCTGGCATCGATATGACCCTACGCTACTGGTATGTGTCTTGTAAGTCAAGCGGTGTGCTGTAGTCATCATCACCTGTCCACTTCCCGCAGCACATATTCGCTTCTCCATCTTTGTCCGCACATAATCTCGTCCAAGCTTCCATCCCCGCTAAGGGGCCTCCCCCCTCGTCCGAAACCCAGGCACTAACAATGGCAGAGCCGAGCAGCGTCCGCCGAAAGAGTGGCTGGAATTTTCTCCCCACAGAGGTAATCAAGCTCATTGTTTCGCGTGTGGACAATCTCAGTATCATGCTGCTCGCCACGTGCTCGTCGGGGCTGTACCGTTTACTCAAATCCCTTAGGTCGGAGCTTTTTAAGCCAGCTCCTTGCTTGCTGATGCCGCCTGATCTTCAGAAACGGCGTGTCACGCAGCATAACGATCATAGGGTGGAGAGCATCAACCCCCTTCACTGCGATCCGATCCCCGTCAGCCTCAGCTACATTAACGGTATGTACTGGGTCGACATGAACACATCTTGGATGGTGCTCGTCGACGGTCGCGACAGCTGGATGCTCGTGGAGGTCTACACCCGGCGATTGGTCACCCTTCCTTCGATTAACACTGCACTGCTTTGGCACCACGGCCCAGAATACTCGGAATCTTATAGTAGCCAACATGATACCAAGTTTGATTTGCTCAAGGTTGTAACCTGCCAAGTGCCCACAAGATCTGGTAATTATAAAGATTTCAGGCTAATTGCATTCTTCAACCGCGGTCTCGCCTATCTGACAGGTCACTATGGTAAGTGGATAAATCTGCATGTCTATCGCAGGATCATACATCCTCCATGGTTCTCTAATGCCATTGAACACAAGGGCTTCATTTACGCTGTCGACTCCTTCTATGGCCAGCCGTATTGCTGGCCTACTCCAGTCATCGCTACAAATGGTTGTTACAGCAGTATGTTACTTTCCTATGATATCATGATGGCTTGCTTATATTACTATCAACATTTACTGAAAAAATATTCATGCTCATAACATGCTATTCTTAAGATTGACTAAATGAAGAGCCCTTTTTTATTTGACTCCAACTTGATATGATGTTGTAGGCCGCCTGGTGTCCCTACCCTTCCTAATCCCAGAACCTTTCAAAGAAAAGTGGCATGGCAGTTGCTGGTGGTTCCTGGCTCGATCAGACAACGGCGAAAGATTGATGATCGTTCGCACATACCGGACGTGTTGTTTCGCGGAATACAATCACAGTCACTACAAGGTCTTTGAGCAGGATCCCAGCTTCTCTGGGCCTTCAAGAATTTTTGACTGGAGGCTGGTAAGTAGCCTTGGTACACGCTCTCTGTTTGTCGGACTGAATTATCCGATTAACCAGGAGATAACCGACGACAAGGATCATGATGGCAGCGCGGTTTCGTTCATCAGGCAAAATTGTGTGTACACAGCGTACCATGTGTCTCTGCATGCACCATACCCTGATATGTGCCACCACAATCTGCAACCCAAAGTAGGAGAGAGGGTCGCAAGTATCGGACTTCGACCTGCTGGCTGGAGTTTCCCTCGTTAGGCACCCATCTGGTTCAAGCTGTCAGCCAATCTCCATAGCTTAATAAATAGTAACGTCTAACTGAGCCAGTTAGTTAGATGCATACACTTGGTGTAGTAGGATCTTTATTTTGTTTGATGCATCCACTTGTTCTTTTTTGGTAGCCCTTTTGTAATGATGGTTGATGTTTGGTTTGGAAGAGAGAGCTGCGTCTTCACTCTTCTGGCCTGCTTAGTGCTTCTGTTGCACCCCCAGCCCTGGTTGCTGCTGCTGCTGTTTTCAATGTACAATCAGTAGTATATTTCGTCTGTTGGTTGAATAAATGTGTTGTTAGAACGACAAACACAATGTTTTGGAAGTCGTTGCACGGTTCGATCCTTTAGTGCCCCGTACCGTATGTAGCTCATACTATTTTTCATACAGAACACATTTTCCACTTGTTGATAACATGCAGCCCACTGATGAAGGCCCAATAGAGAAGCCCATAATTAACTGGAAGGGAGGCTCTCACATGAATCCGGCCCAGGTACATGCTCATGGTCCCCTAAACATAAATAAGTAAATAAATAAATAAAGCTAAATGCTCATGCACCAGTTCTTTGGGAAAATAGGTAGCCCAGTATTTCTTTTTGAAGAATACCCAAGCTAGGCCTATTTGTTTTCTCTGAATTACTGGGCTGCAAATCTTTTAAGACGAGCAAATGGGATATTAGTTTTTTTTTGAATTTTGTTCTTCACTGATATCTTATACGTATTTCATTGGATTTAACATGACATAGTACGAATTTATTTTTAAATTTGTTTTAGTATGGCTATTAATTTTTGGATTAAGAATATTTCGTTCCCCAGCAAAAATTTCTCACATATTTAGTTAATTTTGTGACCCTGGTACTGACCAGAAAATGGCCGGCAATTCTAAAAATGGAAAACAGGCTGCAATAAATTCCATATGAATTAGAAAATGAGTAAAAAATATAAAAATAATAGCAAATGGGCTGTACATGCCACAAATTTCAAGGCTGACTTGTTTACGCAAGGCTTTGTTAGTGAACACACGATTCTAGCCGCCGTGCTTCTTCAATCTCTGATCTTCCTGCTCCAGCCGCCTAAACTAGCGCCGGCGGGACTGCCTGCTCCCTCCTCTTGTGGCCCGCTGTGATGCCGCGCAGGCTTCCCCGACCCACCCTACTCCATCCGCTGGCCTGGCTGCACGCAATAAATTGCCTCCTTATTACGCGAAAAAAATGATTCCTCCCACTGACATCTAGGGCGCACCGGTTGGGAGGCTGACCTGTGGGCCTACTACATTGACGCGTACGCATGGCTTGTCAACTTAGTCAACAAACAATTCTAGCAGCAGTAACCATTGGATTTGAATCGAACGGTCCTGCTGCTTCTTCAATCGCTGCTCTTCTTGCACCAGCCGCCCAAACCAGCGCCGGGGAGACCGCTTGCTCCTGCCTCCAGTGCCCGGCTGTGCTGTCGTTGAGGCCTCATCGCCCCCTACTACTCCCACCGCTAGCCAGGCCCTGCAGCGACGACAGCCTCACACCGCAGCCGAACTAGTGAACCCTCGTACTCCTCTCCGCGTGGGCATCCACTGCCGCGTCTTCCCCGGCTCCATGTCGTCCCCTTCCTAGGCCTCGCCATCGTCCACCGCCTTGGTGCTCTCGGCGCGGCGTGGTCAATGTGGTCAACGACATTCCATCAGAAGAGTTTTGTAGGTGGAGAGGCTGACAGCTGGGTCCATGGCCCCAACCCAGTTTTTTTGTTATTTGCCAAGTAAGTCACTTTGTCAGGCCTGTTGGGCTGCAAATCTTTCAAGATGAGGAGAGCTTTCATTCGGCTGGCCGAGAAAATGGCCCATCAGAATGAGAAATGGGCTGTACATTTTTAAAACACATCAAACCGGCAATTAGTTTCAAATATCTTTTTTTTCATTTCGAGATTTTAAATTACATTAGTTTTTATGCGTGGAGAATTTGTTGGATTTTATATTGATATACATTTATTTTTAAAATCAGTTTGAATGTGAGTCAAAATTTCGGGATTAAAAACAGTTCGGACCGCACCGAAATATGCAAAATTTCGTATAAGTTTTTAACCGTGGCCACAATATGGGCTGTAATGCTAAGAAAAAGAATATGGGCTCCAAAAAAAACCTTAAGAATTAGCAAATGGGTTGTAAATTATTACAAATAATGGCAGATGGGTTGTATGCTGTTTTCCACAGATTTGGGGCTTTCCTAAAAAAAGGTTGACGCACAAGCAGTGACTGTTGGATGGCCATCCAACGTCCGTCGTGCTTCTTCAATCTCTGCTCTTCCTGCTCCAGCCGCTCAAACAAGCGTCGGCGGGACTGCCTGCTCCCTCCTCCCTGCGGCCGGCTCTGACTGCTCGGACCCACCAGCTATATCTTTGTACGCAAGGAAGTGCCTCCTTATTACGCACAAAAAATTCAATACTCCCCCTATTAGCTGGGACCTAGTATAGTGGCAGGCTGACTTGTGGGCCTACTAAGTTGACGGGACGGAGGGCTTTGTCAACTTAGTCAATATGCACGATTCTAGCTCCAGTGACCGTACGATGTCCATCCAACAGCCGTAGTGCTTCTTCAACCTCTGGTCTTCTTGCTCCAGCCGCCCAAACCAGCACTGGTCGTGCCTCGTGCTCCTCTACGCGTGCGCATCCACTGTCGCGTCTTCCCCGGCTCCGCGTCGTCCCCTTCCTAGGCCTCACCGTCGTCCACCGCCCTAGTGCTCTCGGCACGGCGTGGTCAACATGGTCAAGGAACGGCTTCCATCGAACATGGACTGTACGTGGAGAGGCTGACAGCTGGGTCCACGGCCGCAGTAAGGAAGTGCCTCCTTATTACGTGCAAAACAATTATTCCTCCACCTAACAGTGGGGACCCACCGGACGGGCCACCATATTTCACGAAAAAAACGTTTCCCCCCTGACTGCTGGGACCCACCAGCTACACCTTCGCACGCAAGGAAGTGCGTCCGGGCAAAAAAAAACGATTCACCCCCTGACTGCTGGGACCCACCAGCTACATCTTCCCACGCAAGGAAGTGCGTCCGAAAAAAAACGAATCGCCCCCCTGACTGCTGGGACCCACCAGCTACATCTTCGCACGCAAGGAAGTGCGTCCGAGAAAAAAAAAACGATTCACCCCCCTGACTGCTGGGACCCACCAGCTACATCTTCGCACGCAAGGAAGTGTCTGACAGTCGGGACCCACCTGGTCGAAGCGTACGTTGCGTTGTCATTCTAGTCGCGAATGTGTACGTACATATATACTGGTGGATGTAGAGGCGCGCACGTGTCGTAGTAGAGGCGCGCACGTAGCATGTACACGTACGTACAGCGGCCAGGGTGCAAGAAAGAAAATACGGCCATGTATGTTTACGTACGGGCGGGGTCTCGAACGCCTACTCGCGCATACGTACGGCGAGGGCTCGTGTAGATGGAACGAAGAAACAGCGTTGTCGTCATGTTCATGGGGAGGCAATGGAATGCGTCGTGTTCATGGGGAGGCAACGGAATGCGTCGTGTTCATCGGGAGGCAACGAAACGTGTGGGAGCCAACCGGCTGGGTCGGAACGGAATGCGTGGTCATGTTCATCAGGAGGGCTTGGACGGAACAGGCGATGGAAACGAGGCCTGGCGTACTGCAAAACGGAGGAAACAGACCTCCTAAGGTCAAAACGGGGGTCATGTTCATCGGGAGGGGTGTGGCGTACCGCAAAACAGAGGAAACAGACCTCCTACGGTCGAAACGGGGGTCCTGTTGATCGGGAGGGGTGTGGCGTACCGCAAAACGGACGAAACG